>NW_026933313.1:0-5720 GCF_032062105.1 Saccostrea cuccullata | reverse complement strand
AATGGAAATGTTGTCTAATGTAAAACGTATATTAAAGTTTGGCTTCTAATCATCATACACAGTATCTTGACGCCTTGAGGTTTAGCTGAAATATTGAGATATTTACCTAATTATTGTCCCCCGCTTTTGCGAAAGCGAGGGGATGTTAAATCTCATTCGTCTGTCAGTCTATCAGTCAGTCTGTCCGTCCGTCACAAAAACTTTAACCTTGCTCATAACTTTTGATTTAGTGGAGCTATGAATTTCATAATTCACATGTGTATTTCTAGTGACAAGACCTTTCTTTGGGTATCACCAAATTTGACCTTTTGACCTTGGAGTTTGACCCACTTTTACACAAAAATTCAAAACTTTTACTTTGGCCAAAACTTCTGAACAGTAGATACCTACTAGGGCTTTCATACTTCACATATGTATTCTTTGTGGCAAGACCTTTCATTGGATACCAACAACTTTGGCCTTTTGACCTTGGAGATTTCCGAACTTATGAAAAACTTTAACCTTGGCCATAACTTTTAAACGGTAACGGATAGGGCTTTCATACCTCACATATTTAATTCTCGTGACAAGACCTTTCCTGGGATACCAACAACTTTGACCTTTTGACCTTTGAGTTTGACCTACTTTTAAAAAAACTTTAACCTTGGCCATAACTTTTGAACGGTCCGGGTAAGGGCTTACATACTTCACATATGTAATACTTGTGGCAAGACTTTTCATTGGATATCAATAACTTTGACCCTTTGACCTTGACCTTTGGAGTTTGACTTACTTTTTAAAAGCTTTAACCTTGGCTATAATTTTTGAACGGTTTTGGCAAGGGCTTGCATACTTCACATATGTTATACTTGTGGCAAGACCTTTCATTGGACATAAAGAACGTTGACCTTGACCTTAGAGTTTGACCTACTTTTTACAAACTTTAACCTTGGCCATAACTTTTGAACGGTTGGGGCAATGGCTTTCATACTTCACGTATGTAACACTTGTGACAATACCTTTCTTAAGAAACTACCAATATATATTTCATTTGCATTTAAGAAAAGTTGAGTCTTCGCTATTTTGCCATACGGGGTCATCAGGTTCACTTTCTTATAACTTTTGATTGAGAAGAGATAGGGCTTTCATATCTGACATGTGCATTACCTATGACAAGATTTGACACAATATGTCATCCCACCCACAAAGACACCGAAAGCGGGGGACCACAACTCTTTGAATTTGCTTGTTTCTTTAATGATATTTCCATCTTTGAATTAAAACAAAATACATGTACATAAGATAAAAATATAAATAAAGCGAAGATTTGCCATTGACGTGGGTTTTTTTAACGAAGTTTATTATTTTCCTGTAGCTGAACCTTTCTTCGAGGTACCATTACAGGGGGGAGTGGAGCCGGATATCGTGGTAGTCCAGGCTAGGCCAGTAGATACAAACCCTGTCAACAGTCAGGCGACAGGAACAAACAGATTCTTCTCCCACGTCGTATCGGAAGCATTAGGTACTACTTCATTTAATGTTGCAAGGAAGGTTTCCTTAAGTTTACAAAGTCATATAAATGAAGGAATATTTAAGGTAGCAAAATACTTTATTCAATTTCACACTTGTCCAAATTCAAAATTGGTGAGGATACACAGTATCCGAAAAGGAACGGAAGTTCAAAGTTAGCTATTATCGAAGAGGCCAATATCCACTTTCAAAATATGAATACTCTCAAAAATGTACATCTAAAATTCAAAAATTCACACAGCGTTATGGTTTACAATGCATTTGTTTACAGGTCTTCCCTCCTGTTTTGGTAAATGTGGCGACAACGGAGGAGGGCTTGTATTTGCTTATAACAGCTCCACACTCCGACTATGGGCAAACTCAAATGGTAATATGAAATAATTTACATGCGAACATTATAATGTTGATATACCCAGTTTTTTAATTAGTATTTTACTGTCAAACTCAACATTACAGGTAAAATTATTAGCACTATTGGGTGGGGAAGAACGACGTCTGCCTTCACTTCCATCTCGGTCCAAGTGCGTATCCTGACTTGGCACTTCGAGATAGACCCACACAAGTGCCTGCTAAAATTTTCTTCACAGACAATGTTTAACTCCACTACCACTCTCATTCCTCCCTACCTGGATTTTCCACACACGGATTTAAGTTTGGTGCTTGTAAAGGTATGATAAGACCTTAATATTTCAAAAATATAACACTACAAAATAGGATGATGTTTTGGCTGTAGATTTTTTCTAAGATTACACAGTCTGATCTCTCGGTCTCTTAACGTTTCTTTCCTATATTCACAAAAAACAACTTTATACTTTACATTAGCTACGAGCACAGGATGGAGTAAACGAGGGGTTTAACTTCTACGGGAGTGGATCCGTCGTGTTGTCAGGGACGCACGGAGGTGGATTTGTTTTCGGCTACTCTGTTGTAGAGGTGGTAACGTGGTTTTTAAACCCAAAACGTTCAGCAAAACACTTCCCGGTGTTTAAGATCATGTACCCATGGGGAAATGGAAAATGGGCTCAGACGTCTAGCTATATTGAAATAGAAATCAACGTGTTTCCCTTTCTTGGTACAATATCATTTCAAATACGAATCAGTGATCAATTTAACAGTATTTACAATTCAGGAAAGACGTTTGTTAGTAATACTTTATAACTTCTTTATTCTCTATTATTTTTTTTTTAGAAAAAAATGTTCCAACTTGTGGTGACCCGCTTTGTGAAGAGGGAAATAGTTTTCTGGTTTCCCAAAACCTTACTTACATTGAGTATAATTGTCGTCCTGGATACGTACACCATTCCGGAGATCTTGTTAAGTTCTGCAACGACAACAACACATGGGAAGGACAAACAAACCAAGTCGTACAGTGTGTGGGTTAGTTAGAATAATTTAGTTAGCACTCACCACAGTTAGAATACCTCCCATATACTCGCAATGCAGCGAAAATTGCAGAATCGTTCCAAATACAAATAGGATTTGCACCGATTGATTGATTGTATATTGGTTAACGTCGCTCTCGAGAATTTTTCATTCATATGGAGACGCCACCACTTGTCGCTGAAGAGCTGCAAATTTTGTCCTATACTCGGCACTCGGGGCCATTGAGCAGGAAGAGATCTTTTTCGTGCCAGCACCTACTGCAACATGGGACCTCGGTTGATATGGTCTCATCCGAAGGACCGGTCTCCACGTCCCAGAGTGGACTTCGAACCCGCGATGTAAGGATCAACTCCTTACTTCGGGACTCTAGTGCAGACGCTCAAACACTGCGCCACGAGGTCGACGCGTGTATATGTTGTTTAATGTCCTCTCAAGAATTTTTCACTCATATGGAGACGCCACCACTTGCCGGTGGAGAGCTGCAAATTTTGTCCTATACTTGGCACTTACGGCCGTTGAGCAGGGAGGAAACTTTTTCCTGGCAGCACCTACTGCGACAATCCGTAGGACATTTATCATGTAAACGATATCTAGAACATTATATCTTTGTGTGGGTAAGACATAAAGTAATACGTAAGGAACAAGTAAGTCATTCGGTGTATAGGCAAGACAAAAATCAATGGAAGTAATTTTAAAAAAATTTTCATACAAGTCAATATAATAACCATTCTTATCGGCATAATGTTTCAGTATTCAATCATAAGATGACCGGTAAATGTATCGAGGCAATTTATTCTATTCCCATTATTTATACAAGTACCACCACCTAATGCAATTCAATATTCTCAACAGCAACTCCACCGACGTCTTTGTCTACAACACTGTCCGTATCTTCATCGACCGGTGCATCCATATCATTGGCTTCAGGAGTGTCGCCAACGTCGAATCCTTATCGTCGTCAACGTCTGAATCCTTATCGTCATCTGAATCGTCGTCAACGTCTGAATCCTTGTCGTTATCTGAATCGTCGTCAACGTCTAAATCTTTGTCGTTATCTGAATCGTCGTCAGCGTCTAAATCCTTATCGGCATCTGAATCGTCGTCAACTTCGGAATCCTTATCGTCATCTGAATCGTCGTCAACGTCGGAATCCTTATCGTCATCTGAATCGTCGTCAACGTCGGAATCCTTGCCGTCATCTCAATCATCATGACGTCTGAATCCTTGTCGTCATCTCAATCATCGCCAACGTCTTCACCACAAACATCGGCATCAATGATAAAGGCCCCCAAGCACTGTCGTGTGAATGGAACACACGGGAATTATTCGTGCAATATTGGTCCACAAGGGATGTTGCACGTCTCCGAATCTTTGACTTGCGAATGTAACACAGGATTTCATTTAAAATCTGGAGATCTCGAGAGAACCTGTTTACATGGGGGGACGTGGAGCGGAAGTGAACCTATGTGTATCGGTATGTAGTCTCTCTCTCTCTCTCTCGTGTATATGTGTGTGTAATTTCTTCTTTCGTGATTTTCTAATGATGGGCCCATTACTTCTAACTTAAGAGATAGTCCTATATTTGCAGCCTCTGGGAGCTGTATGTGTCCGTGTGACAGAGTGACTAACCCCAGTTACACATCTCCTAATGACGAGGCTCTACTGAAGGAAATCCAGAGGATGAAACAGGAACTACTAATTCTCAAAAACATAACTAACAAAGCCTTAAGAAAAAGATCTCAATCCCAGACTTCCGGCCCAGTGCAAATGTTTCCGGAACTCCGTGGGTGTTACTTCTGGTTGCCATGGTTTTGTGGATTGTTGTACCAGATGTGTGGACAGTAATTCAACAATTGAAGATTCTTATATTTCGGGCCAGGATTTAATTTTTCATTATTTGTAAATGGTGCTGTATACAAAACTTTTATTGGTCATATTACTTTTACAATTTTTTTTCAAAAAAATTGTTTCAATTTGGCATTACTTATTAAGTTTACTATTACAATTTTGTTTTCATTGATTTTTATATTTCATTATTAATTATGGCTGTATAACAATAAGTCAGCATTCTGTGCCTTGAGACAAAATGTCATCAGTTAAAATAATTTTATCCCTTATTGCAAACAAGGCATGATAAAAATAGTCCTTCACTATAACAAACGGTCGTTTATGGTGAATTCATATTTGATGTGGAAGTGCAATGAATTAAAAATTCTATACACATAATATGTTGATGTTTGTTTGTTTGTTTTCTTTGAATGACGTCCTTTAGCGGTTTCTCAGGTCCAAGTTGTGTTTCGAGAACGCACAAGTTCCGTCGCCGTGTCAAAAGATGCGTTTATGCAACGCTGAATTCTATCGCCTGAAATTGACAAGTTGAACAGCTATATAAGAGTTCACCTCTGTTGCTGTAGTTCTTGATCAAGTTCACAAAGTTGTTTCAGAAAGCCATCGTTTGGGAAAATTTCTCTTTTATCTCGCACGTGTTTGACGGCATCCATTACCGTCATCCCCTTCTTTATCATGAGGTAGGCGAGCACTATAGACCCAGATCGGCTCATCCCGCTCTGACAATGTACGTACACCGTTCCTGCAAATTTAAAGAGTTTTGGTTTAAAATAATTTTCATACAAGTTTTAATCTTTTGAAGTATTTGTCAGTTAATTCTATTATTTTAACATTTATCATATTTCTTCTTTACCATTAAACTTTACAGGCATCGGGAATTTAAGGCATCCCACCAATTTTTAGCTCACCAGAACTAAACGCATCCAAAGGCTTGTGTGGATGCCAAATGGACAAAAAAAAATGCCCATTTTAAAAAAAAA
>NW_026933312.1:0-56331 GCF_032062105.1 Saccostrea cuccullata | reverse complement strand
TGAAAATATATCCCATTTATATCTCAATAGTGCTTATACGACAAAGTATTGTATATGCATCGAATTGACAGGGTATTTATATAGTATCATAAATCTAGAATATTCTAGAAATTATTAAAACATGGTATTACTGGAACAATCTGGTCATACACAAAATTTAAGAATGTTCTAGATCAAATGACCGAACATGTTGACCACTCTGGAATGTTCAAGAAACTTAATGTTACTAATTATATACATAATGAAACAATACACATCTCACAACAATTTTCATTTATAATTTTTATGATAGTGTCGGGCTATAACACTGTCGGACCATAACGAGGTCGGACTTAACAAAGTCGCACTACCGTATATCATTACTAACTATTATAACTAACAAGGATGGTAAATATAGAAATTTTACACATTCAGTGATAAATATGAATTCAGTACGAATTTGCCAAAGTACGAATTAAGAGCATACGCAGTAGGACATCTGAAAAATATTCAAAAAGACAGCTTAACACAACCCTCAGGACTCAACACCAAGATTTAATTAAAAAAATACTCTTTAAAGAAAACATTTCGGCATGTCAGAGTACTAGCATGATTGAAAAGACATAATTTGTCAAAATGCATATTTGGTGCATCAAAAGTTGTACCGTATAAGATTTGCATCTTGCCTTGGAATGGTTTCATGCTCTGGACTATATCATGACCACATGTGAAAATACAAAAAGTTTGTAAATGCTGGGGTTTTGTAACATGATAAATTTATAAAATGTATTTTGGTGAAAATTATTGTGACACAATTAACTATTGATAGGAAATGAAACACTTACTGTTTACAATATATAAATTTTTTTCATATAGTGATATACCGTATGTTTTCATTTAAGGGGTCCTGACACTCTGCTATAAATTTCACCTTAGAAAGTTTTTAATTTGTAATATTGATTTTCATAAACAACAATATCATTAGAGCCACATGAAAAATAGTTTGAAGTATGAAGCGCTGCTTATTTTTCAGAAATGATTTTTATGTGCAGATCATGAATGAAGAAATTGAACACAGAGAATAGAAAGAGTGACGATTTATTACCACAACATTAAATATAATATATGAGGTATATGAAAATAATACTTACTATGATACCTAATTAAGTCATGTTAGAAAACATCATGGAGCGATGTTTCCTAAGTCGGAAAATAACAATATTGTATGGGATTGTAAGAAAACATATATCTGTGATTAGGAGTTATCTTTCTTCTAAATATATTTCTTCATGTGAAAAAAGCCACTCTAATTAAAATACTCTATTAAGTACTTGAAATATTAAACCATTTTTAAAATGGCACTTAAAAAGATACAACTTATTCAATTTATAAGGCATTTGATGTTGGAGTTAAATGTTTTATTGATAAATATAATAAAACAATTACAAAGAAATTTGCAAAAGAAATAGAAAGTAATGTTTCCATCATATGTTTGATCTCATTAAATTGACTACTCAGAGGTCTCAGAAAACTGAGTAGTATTACTATTTTGTGCTTTGAAAGTTTTCTGTCGTATCAGAGAATCGCTATACCCGGCATCTTAGCAACCGTGCAATAAACGGTTGAAATCATAAGTAAGTATATCATTACTATATGACACCCCATTTACCAAAATAAATAATTGAATAATTGTTGAATCAACTGTTTTTTAACATATAACCAACGTTGATTATCAATGTTGATTCAATGTTAAGACTTCAACGTTGATACAAATTTTCAAAATCTAACATAAAATCAATGTTGAATCAGCATAGAAAAACAACGTTGATTCAAAGTTTATTCAATGTTGTATGCCTGCTGGGAGGAAACTGATTGAGAAAACTGCGAGTAGTATTACTATTTTGTACTTTGAAAGTTGTCTGTCTTATCAGAGGGTCGCTATCCCTTCAACAGTTATGAAGGCATCTTAGCAACCGTGCAATAAACAGTTGAAATTTTAAGTAAGTATATTATTACTATATGACACCCCCTTTCCAAAATGAATAAATGTTGAATCAACAGTTTTTCAACATATAATCAACGTTGATTATCAATGTTGATTCAATGTTAAGACTTCAACGTTGATACAAATTTTCAAAATCTAACATAGAATCAATGTTGAATCAGCATAGAAAAATAACATTGATTCAAAGTTTATTCAATGTTGTGTGCCTGCTGAGTTATGTCTAAATATAAACCTTTGAGTTTAAATTTTTTAAAGCAGAATCTGAGGTGTTACAGGTTCTTGGTTTCCATTACATTCATTTTAGCTCACCTTAGCTGAAAGCTTAAGTAAGTTTTTCAGACCACCCGTTGTCCGTCCGTCCGTCAATCTGTCCGTCCATCCGTCCATCTGTAAACTTTCCACATTTTCAACTTCTCCTCAAGAACCACTGGGCCAATTTTGACCAAACTTGGTACAAGGCATCCTTGGGTGAAGAGGAATTTAAATTGTTAAAATAAAGGACGAGGTTTCCTTCCATGGGGAGATAGTCAGAAAATACCAAAATAGGGTGGGGTCATTAAAAAATCTTCTTTTCAAGAACCACTCGGCCAGAAAAGCTGAAACTTTCTTGGAAGCATCCTGGGAAAGTGTAGATTCTAAATTGTTCAAATCATGACACCTAAGAGAAGGGTAGGGCCACAATAGGGAATCCATGTTTTACATAGAAATATATAGGAAAAAACTTTAGAAATCTTCTTCTCAAGAACCATTGTGCCAGAAAAGCTGTGACTTATGTGGAAGCATCCTGGGGAAGTGTAGATTCTAAATTCAAATCATGAACCCCAGGGGTAGGGCGGGGCCACAATAGGGAATCCAAGTTTTTCATATGAATATATAGAAAAAAAACCCTCAAAATCTTCTCAAGAACCACTGACCCAGGATACCTGAAACTTATGTGGAAGCATCTTTGGGTAGTGTAGATTTTAATTTGTTAAAATGATGACCCCCTGGGCTAGGGCGGGGCCACAATAGAAAATCCAAGTTTTACATAGAAATATATAGAACAAATCTTTAGAAATCTTCTTCTCAAGAACCACTGGGCCAGAAAAGCTGAAACTTATATGGAAGCATCCTGGGGAAGTGTATATTCTAAATTCAAATCATGAACCCCAGGGGTAGGGCGGGGCCACAATTGGGAATCCAAGTTTTTCATAGAAATATATAGGAAAAATCTTAAAATCTTCTCAAGAACCACTGGGTCAGAATAGCTGAAACTTATGTGGAAGCATCTTGGGGTAGTGTAGATTCTAAATAATTCAAATCATGACCCCTGGGGGTAGGACGGAGCTATAATAGGGAATCCAAGTTTTACATAGAAATATATAGGAAAAAACTTTAAAAATCTTCTTCTCAAGAGCAACTGGACTAAAAAAGCTGAAACTTATATGGAAGCATCCTGGGGAAGTGTAGATTCTAAATTGTTTTAAGCATGACCTTGTAAGACTGTCAAGGTCAAGATAGGTATTACAAAGGGGGAAATCAGCTAAATGACAGAATGGCTAACATTACTCAGGTGAGTGATGTGGCCCATGGGCCTCTTGTTTATTATAAAGTAAGGATTAACCTGACCCATATCTAAATATTAAATCATGCAATGTAAACTGGCTAATATAATATACTTGTGTACCATATTTCATCGGAACAGAATTTTTTAATGTTATTTTAACTTGTTTAACTGGTGATTCAGGTATCCAGACGCTTCAAATATCCAGACAAATTGACTGGGAACCAAAGCATCCGGATAAATGAGGCTCCACTGTACATGTATATATTTCTCTCAAATAGCCAGTTAAAGCTGAAAAAGTAAAGAATTTAATATAAATAAAATATTCTAACACTTGAATTTTTTCCCCTCAGGACATAAATTTGGATGAAGACTTACTGGAAGATTGAAATACAGAACTAAGGACCATTTTATCTTGAGGACAAAATTATTCATTTATTTACATTGTAGATAAACCATGGCATTTCCACCATCTCATAAAAAGATATAAACTTTCACCAAGATAAGATTTTTTGACTTGAAATCAGTCTGTCAAATGTCATTCTGTATCATTTTGTTTACATGGAACACTTGTTATGTTTTGAGAGTATTTGAGGAGAGAGCTTATAGGGAGATACTCAGCTTTAAGGATAATATATTGTACATTCATTTAAATATGGTGTCTTGTTTTAACTTCATGTATAGGGAAGTGCTTGAATGAAATAAATATATTTATTTCAAAGTATCATCTCTGAAAATAAAAATAATGTAAGAAAGAAAATTTATATTCTTTCTGTTTTGTATGTCTTTTATTTCAAACATTAAATACATGTACATTATTATTGTAAAGAGAGACTTACATAAAATAAGGGAGACCCATTCAAAGAACAAGGTTCACTTATCGCCTTTTTTGGCCCTGTGAATTTCTGAAAAACTGAAACTGCTTAAATTTAGTGAACATTGCATTAAATGTCATTTAGACCATTGGTGATTGCATATCTATTAAAAAAGTCGTATTTTTTGGCTAGTCAATGCATTATGACGTAACGAAATGCGTCAATTTCCTCATATTCTAAAAAGTCTACAAAATCAGCCAGTTTTTAAAGCCATTTTCCAGTATTTAATATGGAGTCCAATCTCTGATCTAAAATAAGCAACTAGTAAATGATAGAACTGTTTCTGAGGATTACAAGACATGTTTTATTTTTATTTTTATTCTCTGAAAGTACTCAAATATACCTGTTTACATTAAAATTCAAGAACATTGCAATTCCATAAAGCCTGTGTTTCAACAACTCGAGTTTAAGGAGAAAATTTTTAATAGGAAATGAAAGTACTAAGTCTCTTCTTTATTGGGATGTTTTAAATAGAACATAAAATGTTAGTCAATAAATTGGTTTTTCTACAGGGCCGTTTTATGCACAAAGTAAACTGAGCTCTTTTAGATTATTTACAGAAATACTTGATGAAAAAAGAAAAATATAATTTGTAAAACACTTTGTCTGTTTTTGATAAACACAATTTACAATCTTCACAAATTCAGATTCAGATTGTCATCAGATTAAAAATATTTGAGAATTAATGTTTCATGTAACAGAAGAAAGATGGACATTATCAAAAGGTCTGCTGTTATTTCATTATTGCAAACTCTGACTAGTTTAAGTGATCCTACACCAAGAATTGATTGCTATTGGTGCTTTTTTGCAAGACAATTTCATGTGACTCTTTGTAACTGAAAGACATTCACGAGTCTATAAATAATGTTATAATTCTGTTGATGCTGCCACTTTTTCTTGCCATGTATCATCATTTGTTTCATTATAACTAAAAGACATTTAAAAGCTTATAGATTGCTGATAATTTTGGCAGTTTGTCTTTTGTTATATGGCATCTGGTAGAGTGAATATTTCAATAAAGAGCACCCTAGAGGTTCCCTGTCACCTGTTTTTAAATCGATGAAATAGTCATTCAGAAAATATGGTAGAATGAGAAGAAATACAAATTATAAATTCTATCACATGGTCTTCTAAAATGTCTAGTATATCTTTCACTAATTTGGTAATCTGTGACAAACTTCTTGTATTCTCATTTCTGTAGCTGTGTGTATTTTATTGTGTGTTTTTTGTCTGAGAGATTGTTGGTATGAGTATTGAGCAGCCTGGAGGTTCCCTGTCACCTGTTGACAGATCCCCAGAATCTGCCACGATATGTCTCTGCGTTCTAAAGATATAAACTTTCCCTGATCATAGTGGACTAAGGTCTGTAGATCATTTCGAGCTGTTTGTGCATTCATTGAGTCCACATGTCTGTAACACAAGATCTCTTGCATGTATAACAGTACAAAGTATGGAATGTATAATGAATACTCCTTGTTCTGTAGAGCAGACTGTTATTCTGGTATTAGTTCATTGATGTAATTGATTATATTGATATGTCTGATATTCGATGCTACAGCCTGTCTCATCTTTGTAGACCAGAACTGTCCCCCTACAACCTCAGTATACATCTCTGTATCTACATTATTGTTATGTATCACATATGGATGTGCTAACTTGACCTTGACTATCTCTATAATAGATAAAGCTTCCATGTATTGAAGTGTCTTGTAATAATACATGGCTATGTACAGCATGTCAGTAATACAACCAAACCTGGCTGTTAATTTCAGCATGTGACGGGACATTTTGTCAGCTCTATACCTAAGTTTGTTTGTAAGTTTCCATGTATGAATTAAAAGCAGTTTGCTGAAGGACACAAGCTGTAAGTTTCTGTAGAATCACAACTTGATACTGTGTTGTTAGGAGGGGTGAACTTATCATCTGTTCTACAATATGTAGATATCTCATACAGGTTTCTAGGTTTGGTGTGAAAAGTGCGTCATATCTGTTTGTCTCCGTCAATAGATCTTTATCAAACTCTGCCTCAGAAATCAGAGTATTTTCATCTGTACAGATGGAGAGGTAGGGATTGCAAAGGACATTTATAATACAAGACCTAATGGAGGGACTGTATAGCAGGAATGCTAAACCTTTCTCATACAATCCATACAGTCTTATAAATAGCTGATGTTGTGCTTCACCATGGACTTTACTCAGAAACATATTGTTTTGGGGAATAAAAAAGTTAGGACAGACCCCCTCATACACCCACCTAAGGACTAGTTTAAAACTAACCCAGAAACACTCGAGGAAATTTTGTGGACACCAATATTGAAATGTATTCTGTTGAATCACCCAGAAAACTGCTGTCTTTATGTGATAGGAACACATTAATTTATTATCATCACTTAGTTCATTGTTAATGATTTCCGTTAAAAACAATTTGAGCAAGCCATAAGTTAAGAATTGACAGTGTTTCATTTCACACACAAGTTTATGTTCTGCATGAGAGAAAGAAATTCTCCATTCATCGTGCACATGATGTCCTAGTGTATGTCCTATTGCTACAAAGTGACATCCATTTTTTACTATATCATCAACAATATGAGGCTGGGACCATGAGTGACATCTTTCTATCCATGAAGAGACAGATGGAGGCCAAAAGTCACTAACAAAACAGTGGGCAATATCATAATCTGTTTCACTTGAAGTAACTCCACTGACACAGGGCCCATATTGAATGGAGTCAGAAAAAACTGCTGAACACATAATCGTTCTGTATTTAGAACTGGAAATATAGTTCCTGTTATTTATTCTAACACAAGCTCTCTGAATTTCTGTGTACTTGCTTGGTGACAGTAAATATAACAAAGTAAATCCTGGTTGACTCTCAGAACAGTCACAGAGGATCAGTGTTTGTCTGTGTGTATCGTAATACTGAGACTGAGATAATTCCCATATCACACGGTGATCATTTTGCTACAGCATAACGTCGCAATCTGATCCTTTGAGTCTAAATCCTTCTCTGTAACTTCCACTCCACACCACACAGTACTCTTCACCTGTTCTCCTTTGACTGTACACTTTTTCATTTATGTCCACCACATCTCTCCTCATGGCCACCAGTTGTGAAGTCCCAAGTTTATCACACAGTCCCATGAACACTGCCTCGGACATATGCTGTAGGGCTGTCTTTCTAATGATGATTAAAGAAGAATTTAAAATGTCTTAATAAACATGATATCTGTCATTTAGTTAACCATTCAATACTCGCATAAATGTATAATTTACCCTCAGCCTTCAAAAATTGCTTTTACTTTTCAATGAAAGTTCACTCTTCTAAATTTTTTTTATTTGTACAATATAATGGTCAAATGTCATTCAATTTGGAAAGAGCAAAATAGAAGAAAATAAAGAAAAAAAGTGCTCCTTGTATATGAAATTAAAGTTAAGGATAATTAACACAAACAATTTTTTTTCCAGAAATCAGCAGTATTTCTCATAGATTTATGTTTAAATTGATAATTGATAGAATAATGTTTACCAGGTATATTTATAACTTTGTTATAAGGTCAAAAAGTTGTGCAAAATTTTGTCATTTCAAATCAAAATCAGTCAAAAAATATATATATCAATCCATGCATCATTTTTTTTTGTTCGTGTTCAGTACCCTTAATCAGAAATTGAAGTAATATACAACAGTTATTAAAACTTACACTGGTGAAGTTCTAAAGTAGTCCATTTTAACAGGTAAAGGTATGAAAATTACCAGGTGCTATTATTAGCACAGAAAACATCCCTCTAAATCTTCATTCATTATCGACCGCAGGATCTAAAATGTACACATGGGGAATTAATTAAACAAGAGGCCCATGGGCCTTATAGGTCACCTGAGCATTATGCAACAACTTTCCAGTGACTGAATTTGATTCATGTTTAAAGCCAGATGCTATAGCATTCACAATTTTGAAAGAGGCACCATTGATCATTATAACAATACATTTAGCAGTTGCTTAGTTTGGTTACTTAATACCCAAAGGCAGGGTAGGGGAGCAAAAAATGCATGTCAACTAATCAGTAGTGCCCCTTTCACACATGAACCCCTGACCTTTAGGCCTAGATCCACATATTGCACAATTTTTAAAAAGGCATCCTTGCTTTTCAAAAATATTTGATTAATACCAAGGAGCAGATTTCAAACAATACATTCATTTTCACTATATAAATACCCCCCCCCTTCCCCCGTCTATGGTACCCCTGACCCAGGGGCCTTGAAATTCATAATTCTGGAAGATTAGGACCCTTGCTCATCATAACTATATAGGTATGTTCACCTGCGTAATACCTAGGAGTAGAAAGGAAAATTTTCAAAGAATTCATGTATTTTCACTATAATATCAATAGAGCCCCGCCCAAATACCAGAAACCCAACCCTGGGGCCATAAAATTTTGGAAGAGACATTCTTGTTCATCATTACTATATACTAAGTTAGTTTATTTAATACCTGGGAGCGGAGAAAAAGATTTTCAAAGAATTAGTGTATTTTCATTATATAATCAATAGAGCCCCGCCATAAAACCACAACCACTGAACCTGGGGCCATAAAATTCACAATATTGGTAGAGGCACTCTTGATCATCATAACTATGTACTTCGTTAGTTTATTTAATACCCAGGAGCAGAGAAGAAGATTTTACAAAGAATTCTTGTATTTTCACTATACAATCAATAGAGCCCCGCCCTAACACCAGAACCCCTGACCCTGGGGCCATAAAATTCACAATTTTGGTAGAGGCACTCTTGCCCATCATAACTATGTACTTAGTTGGTTTATTTAATACCCAGGAGCAGAGAAGAAGATTTTCAAAGAAATAATGCATTTTCACTATACAATCAATAGAGCCCCGCCCTAACACCAGAACCCCTGACCCTGGGGCCATAAAATTCACAATTTTGGTAGAGGCACTCTTGCCCATCATAACTATGTACTTAGTTGGTTTATTTAATACCCAGGAGCAGAGAAGAAGATTTTCAAAGAAATAATGCATTTTCACTACCTACTTATTTAGCCCCGCCCTAGCACTAGAACCCCTGACCCCAGGGCCATGAATTTCACAATTTTGGTAGACGACTCATTGCTGATTACAATCATGCAAACAGTTTGACTGCTTGATGTCCAGGAGTAAAGAAGAAGATTTTTAAAGATTGCATTAATTTTAGTGGTTTTGGCCCCACCCCTCAGGCCCCAGGGGGGCAGGGATCATGAAATTCACAAATTTTGTTCCCCTTCACCCATAGATGCTCTGTGCCTAATTTGGTTGAAATTGGTTCAGTAGTTGCAGAGAAGAAGCTGAAAATGTTCAAATGTTAACGGACGACGCACGACGCACGACGCACGACGACGGACGAAAACAGATGGCAATAGGTCACCTGAGTTTACTCAGGTGACCTAATGAAATAGTTCTTTATTGATAGAAAACATAAAAGTCATGAATAAAAGATTTAAATATACTCTATATATAATCTATATATAAATATAATCTACTTTGTCTTAAAGGTTGTTATAAGGTTTCAATTTGTTTATCATTTCCCAGCATACATGTACATCATTAATTTATGAATTAATAAAAAGTTGTTGCATGTACTCCCAAGATGGGCATACATGCGATATAGAAACAAAACGTATTGAGTTTCCGGATATGAACTACAGTCCCTATGATAACTAATAAATTGTAAAAGTGAAGAAGTATATTTTGTTTTGAATAATTTCAAATGACCCGATTTTTTCGCACTTTACATACTGATCGGAGTATAAGGCATTATCACACGAAAAAGCACGTAAAGTTTGAACGTCCTTTTTCTTCAGCATCCAGAGTTTCATAATTAGTCAGTTTAAAATTATTTTTTGCATTTGTATTTAGCCAAATAATTTTATTATGATACTATTAATTTTTTTATATCAATGAATTTCTTATTTTCTTTGATCACACAGAAAATTGAAGAGTATAAAAATGGATAGAAAAAGTAAGTCAATGGAACAGGTTTCAAACGAAATGTTACTCGTACATGGTACATGTAATTTTTCATTTGAATTCCTTTTTGCAAAAATTCTTTAAAATGATATATTTGTGCGGCGATTAGAGGCTTTGCATCAATTTAACTTAGTTTATATTTACCTTTTGTGTTCTCTGAGATCTCTAGTATGATAGAATGGAATTTAAATAAAAAGATAATTACTGTATACAGGGAAATTTTCGCTCCCTTTTTATTTTCGCCCCTTTCGCCCTATCCTCATTAGGGCGAATTTAAAACGGGGCGAAATGAAATACATATAATTTCTGTATGAGTATAGAGCGGCGTGAGAGTCCCCTGTCACTTGTTGACAGATCCCCAGAATCTACCAGGATATGTCTCTGAGAATTATACCTACCCTGTGAACTAGGGTTTGTATATCATTCAGAGCTTATTGTCCTCTTTTTGTGTTGCTATGTCTGTAACACATAATCTCCAATAAATTCAACAGAATGAATGATGGGATTATTAACAACGGTTCCATGTTTCCTATGCCAGATAAATGCTTTGGTTTTAATTCATTGATGTACATGTTGCCGCTAATATTTTCAAGTCCAATATTCCATGCAACAGCTTGTCTCATCTTTGTAGACCAGGACTGTCCCCCTACAGCCTTTGTGTACATTTCTGCATCTGCTTTAACGTAATACACCACGTATGGTTGTTTCAACTTTGCCTTTATCGTCTCTGTTATAGATAAAGCTTGTCTGTATCTATACGTCTTGTAATAATACATGGCTATGTACATTATGTCAGATATACAACCAAACTTGGCTGATAATTTCAACATATGACGTGATATTTTGTCAACAATGTAGATTTCTTTGTTCACCCAAGTGTTTATGAACATGTCATATAATATATAAGCAGTTCTTTGAAGAATGGTTGATGTAAGTTTTTGTAACATGATGACTTGATACTGAGTCAGGGTTGAACCAATCAGTGTTTCCACTGCATGTAGGTGTGTCATACAGCTGTGCAGGCATGTGGGTATAATGCACCCCTATGGTAAAACTCCCTAAATATTTCAACATCAAATTCAAACTCGGATATGAGAGTGTGTTCACCTAAGCCAGATAAGCGAGTGGGCTTATGGAGAGCAACATTTCCGAGGAAGAACCTGAAACTGCATAGAAGACACTCTAATACTTCCTCGTACATTTCGTGCAGTCTGATAAATAAATTTCTTTGTGCTTTACCATATATTTTACCCAGGAACATGTTATTCTGATGAATAAAAAAGTTTGGACAGACTCCCTCATACACCCACTGAAGGATGGCTTTGAAGCAGATCCAGAAACACTCCAGGAAATTTTGGGGACACCAATTGGGTATCGTGTTTTGTTCTACACCCAGAAAGCAGCTGTCTTCATATGATAGGAAATATAGTAATTTATCAATAACACTTAGTGTATTGTTAATTTGCTTAAAGTACAATTTATGCAAACCATAAATTAGAAATTGACAATGACTCATTGCTTGCACAAGTTTTCGTTCTGCAAGAGAGAATGAAATCCTCCATTCACAATCTTCCTGGTTTCCAAGTTTATGTCCTATGGCAACAAAGTGACATCCATTTCTTACTATTAAATCATGACAAATGTGAAGTTTTGGCCATGAGTGCGACCTGTTTACCCATGAGGAGGCAGATGGAGGCCAAAAGTCCGAGGCTAAACAGTAGGCATTATCATATTCTAAAGCTCCTATTGATCCGCTCCCACATGGTCCATTACTTAGAGTTAAGGAGCTCTTTGGAACACATGCGATGGCGGTATTTAGAGCTTGATATATAATGTTTGCCTTTCATTGTGATGCATGATGAAAGGACAGGTCGTTTTAGCGTCAGTAATTGGAGTATGGCGAATCCTGGTGGACTTTCAGAACAATCGAAGAGGATCAAGGTCTCTTTGTGTATATTGTAGAAGTGAAGCTGTGATAAGTTCCAAAGTACCTTGTGTTCAGTGCGCCAAAACATGGTGTCTCTGTTTGACCCCGATAGTCGGATTGCTTCTCTGTAACTTCCACTGATACCATCACCTACTCTGACTTGATTCTTCAGTAAAATCCTTTATAATGTCCGTTAGATCCCTTCTCATGGCCACCTGTTGAGACGTTTCCAATAAACGACAGAGTACTACAAACACCGACTCGGACATTAAAGGACTAACAGAAGATAATTAAATTGTAGAAAATTGTTGTAGATCAACTAATTGAACTACTATGGACCGTTTATACTTACAAATCTGAAGCGATGTTTGAGGCCATTTTATGTCAGTATATATTAAGTTTTCAGGTACTATACATGTATGTACATGTATCTAAAGTAAGATATCGGTACTATCTATACTAATGCGTATAAATGAAATCTTTAGATTTTTGTTACTAGTAAATGAAACGTTATCACAACGATGATAAAAGAGATAAAAACAGGTTCTACGTAGAATTATTTATTATCTATTTACTAAAGGGCCAGAAGTCGATACTATCTAGACCTTTATATGTAGTGACATGGGGGTCAGTTTTGAGGGGCTGCTTGAATCAGGGAATTATTCTGATGACTTTGATTGCCTTTACAAGAATATCAAAAATTAATGTATCTACAAGATTGACAGTCTTAAATGTAGATGGCAGCTTTGAAACCACACTTCTTACCGAGGTTAATTTCTCCCATTATTTCTAAGGCTAATGTATCTTTCTGTTTGACGTACCCCCCAAGAATGGAGAAAATATTGATTCATTTTACCTAAAAAAGTGACTTTACAAATAATTGAGTGTACTCAAGATACAGGTATTTTTCTTTAGCAGAAAACTTCAAAATTTGATATTTAAAAAAAAAATATTTTCATGCCCCGTAAACGAAGTTTCGGGGGTATATAGTTTTTGTCGTGTCTGTCTATCTGTCTCTCTGTCTGTCTCTCTGTTTGTCTGTTTGTCCACAAAAACTTTAACTTTGCCCATAACTTTTGATTTAGTGGAGCTATGACTTTCATATGTGTATTCCTTGTGACAAGACCTTTCTTTGGGTACCATCAAATTTGACCTTTTAACCTTGACCTTGGAGTTTGACCCACTTTTACATGAAAATTTTAAAATTTTACTTTGGCCATATCTTTTGAACAGTAGACACCAGGACATTTCTACTTCACATATGTAATGTTTGTTAACAGACTTTTCACTGGATACCAACAACCTTGACCCTTTGACCTTGACCTTGTAGATTTCTGTACTTGTGAAAAAACTTTAACCTTGGCCATAACATTTGAACGGTAAGGAATAGGGCTTTCATACTTCATATATGTAATCCTTACGAGAAGATCCTTTATTGGATACCAAGAACGTTGACCCTTTGACCTTGACCTTTGAGATTGACTTACTTTAAAAAAGCAAACCTTGACCATAACTTTTAAACAGTTAGGGCTAGTGCTTTTATACTTTACATATTTGATCCTTATGACAAGACCTTTCATTTGATAACAATAACTTTGACCCTTTGAGCTTGACCTTGGAGTTTGACCCACTTTTTAAGAAATTGAACGTTGACCATAACTTCTGAACGGTTAGGTCTAGGGCTTTCATGCTCTACATAAGTATTTTATGTGGCAAGAACTTTCATTTGATACTAATTACATTGACCTTTTGACCTTGACCTTGGAGATTTTTTACTTATTACAAAACTTAAACATTATCTTACTTTCAAATTTCACAATTGTTTTCCAGTGAGAATACTCTACTTTTGGCAACAATTGCATTTAAGAAAAGTTTAATCTTTGCTATGTTGCAATACGGGGGCATCAGTGTTTAACAAACACATCTTGTTTACCATAAATTCTGACCCAAGGAATTTTTAGTGAGCATTGAAGCTCAAAAGACTTTTTAAGATTCCACATATATAGTGTAGACAGTATAACCTATAGACGTTTGATTTAAAGACAAAACAGGGACAAGAGAAGGTCCCTTCCATTTGTCTGGACAGAAGGAAGACCTTTGACCTATAAAAATTGGGAAACCTTACAGGATATTCTAATTATCTTCGTAATTAAAACGGGGAAGTCAGGCAAGAGTTTAAGGTTTCACATTACCTCAAAACACCCCAGGTGTTTCTATAATAATGGATAATTGGCTATTCCTACACGTTTGCTTTGATTGTTGTTAAAAAGACGTGAAAACACGAATATTTTTTTTCACAATGGCTGCAACCGTTTATCCTGTATAAAAGCGACAACACCGAAGACACCAACTAAAACTCTTACCTGGCAGGTCTTTCACTTGTGACATCCTGGTCATGACACCAAATTATGTAAAAGGAAAGGAGAAAATATATGGTTTGTCTGGAAATTGAACTTGGGACCCTTGCATCACTAGTCAAGTGCTTGAACTATTTACTTTAAAGGATAGACTTGCAGGGAAAATTCCTCCCAGGAACAACAAAAAAACTTAATAAGGCTGGGTGTTCCATGACGAGGACAATTTATAAGGGTATAGATGTTGCATTCAGACAGGTCCGATCACCAGTGCCCATGTAGCTCAGATGGAAGAGCACTTGACTAGTGATTAAGTGATTCCTGATTCAAACTATGGTCTGCTATATTACATTAAAGTGAAAGGTTAAAGACTGCCAGGGAAGACCCTGATTTGGTGCCATCGGGGTCAAAAACCTTTTAGGAGTGAGGAATATGTAGGTCAGATGGGTTTGTTTTCTGGTTGTCAGTAATAGTTATATTCATGTATAACAGTGAATACGACTTTAAGATTACATACATGAACTGAATATTTAGAGTACTCCTGTATTTTTCTTCTCTAAATCCACAACTAACACCTTAAAACATACTTCATGTTGTCCACACCCTTATTTACTTTAACAAGAGGCCCATGGGCCACATCGCTCACCTGAGAAGCTTTGACCATTCTGTTCTTTACCAGATTTCCTCCTTGTAATACATAATGCATCCCCACCCTACCCCACTGATCATAATTTAGACATTTTGAAATCTACACTACCCAAGGATCCTTCTACATAAGTTTCAGCTTTTCTGACCCAGTGGTTCTTGAGAAGAAGATTTTCAAAGATTTTTCCTATATATTTCTATGTAAAACTTTGATTCCCCATTGTTACCCCGCCCTTCCCCCGGGGGTCATGATTTAAACAATTTAGAATCTATACTACCCCAGGATGCTTCCACATAAGTTTCAGCTTTTCTGGCCAAGTGGTTCTTGAGAAGAAGATTTTCAAAGATTTTTTCCAATATATTTCTATGTAAAACTTTGATTCCCCATTGTGGCCCCCCCCCTTCCCCCAGGGGTCATGATTTGAACAATTTAAAATCTACATTACCCTAAGATGCTTCCACATAAGTTTCAGCTTTTCTGGCCCAGTGGTTCTTGAGAAGAAGATTTTCAAAGATTTTTCCTATATATATATCTATGTAAAACTTTGATTACCCATTATATCCCCGCCCTTCCCCGGGGGTCATGATTTGAACAATTTAGAATCTACACTACCCCAGAATGCTTCCACATAAGTTTCAGCTTTTCTGGCCCAGTAGTTCTTGAGAAGAAGATTTTCAAAGATTTGTTCTATATATTTCTATGTAAAACTTTGATTCCCTATTGTGGCCCCTCCCTTCCCCCGGGGGTCATGATTTGAACAATTTAGAATCTACACTACCCCAGGATGCTTCCACATAAGTTTCAGCTTTTCTGGCCCAGTGGTTCTTGAGAAGAAGATTTTCAAAGATTTTTCCTCTATATTTCTATGTAAAACTTTGATTCCCCGTTGTGGCCCCACCCTTCCCCTGGGGGTCATGATTTGAACAATGTAGAATCTACACTATACCAGGATGTTTCCATGTAAGTTTCAGCTTTTCTGGCCCAGTGGTTCTTGAGAAGAAGATTTTTTAATGACCCCACCCTATTTTTGTCTTTTCTTGATTATCTCCCCTTGTAATGGGACTTGGCCCTTTATTTTTAACAATTTAAATTCCCCTTCACCCAAGGATGCTTTGTACCAAGTTTGGTGAAAATTGGCCCAGTGGTTCTTGAGAAGAAGTCGAAAATGTGAAAAGTTTACAAACGGACAGACAGACGGACGGACGGACGACGGACAAAATGTGATCAGAAAAGCTCACTTGAGCCTTCGGCTCAGGTGAGCTAAAAACTATAACTAAGTACTTTAACCACTGCATGAAAATAAAATGAGGTAAAAAAAACATCTCTCATAAGTGTTTATGTTTTCAATAATACATCAATGCTTGGATGCTTTCATAACTAAGAAACAAACAAAAAAAATAGCCAAAAAGTTTTTTCAGTATATCATTAAAAAACCTCGAAAAGTCTGAATATTATTATAATGATTCTTATAATTGAAACCTTCTGAATTTCATGATATGTGTATTGTTCAAAAGATTGTTTGTATGAGTATAAGGCATCCTTGAGATACCCCGTCACCTGTTGACAGATTCCCAGAATCTGCCACGATATGTCTCCGAGTTTAGAAGGAATATTTATCTCCTGGTCCTGATGGACTAAGACCTGTAGATCGTGTACTGCTGTCTCAGCTCTCGCTCTATCCACATGTCTGCAGCACAAGACCTCAAGGAAATACATCTGAACTAATGGCGGGATACACAGAGATGTAACGTTCTCTACACAGGCTTGCTGTTCCAGTATCAATTCACTGATGTAAATTATTTCATCGTCAAATTTAATGTCACGGGATACAGCCTTTCTTAACTTTGTACACCAGGACTGTCCCCCAACAGCCTCTGTATACCGTTCTCTCTGTATATTTTCGTTATAAATTACATGTGGCTGTGCTAACCTCAGCTTTGTTATGTCTATAACAGATAAAGCTTCTTTGTATCTAAATGTCATATAAAAATAAGTAGCAATATAAAGCATGTCTGAAACATACCCAAAGTGAGTTGCCACTGTCAATAAAAGACGAAACATTTTATAAGTAACATACATCAGCTTGTTTGAAACTAAGTTTGTACTATTCATGTTGTGTAAAATAAATGCAAGTCTCTGGAGAAATGTTGCTGTTCGTTTCTGGAGCATGACAGTTTGGAATTGTGTTAAAGGTGACCGTATCAACCTTTCTACTGTTTGTAGGTATTTCATGCAATGATGTAAGTTCACAATGTACATTATATCATTCAGGCGTAATTCAGTGAATAATTCCAAATCAAAGTCGATCTCAGAGATCAGAGATTGTTCATTTGTACAGATGGATTGCGTGGGATTTTCAAAAACTTTAATTATATATGACCTGATAGAGTCAATTTGCAAAACAAAAAATTTTACACCGTTTTCGTACATTGCATAAAGTCTAGTGAACAAATTTAATTGTGCTTTACCATATATTTTACACAGGAACATGTTATTCTGAGGAATAAAAAAGTTAGGACAGACACCCTCATACACCCACTTAAGGATGAGTTTCAAGCAGATCCAGAAACACTCCAGGAGATTTTGTGGACACCAGTGTGTTATTTTGTTTTGTTGAATTACCCAGAAAACTGCTGTTTTTATGTGATAGGAAGACAGTAATGTATCTTCTTCACTTAATCCATCATTAATAACTTCCTTTAAGAACAATTTCAGCAAACCATACGTTAAGAATTGAAAGTGATCTAGAAAATACACCAACATTTGTTCTGCCAAAGCAAAAGAAATTCTCCATTCGTCAATTTCATGATCTCCTGATTTATGGCCTATTGGTACAAAATGACATCCATTTCGTATTATAACATATACAATACTAGGATTTGGCCATGAATGCATATGACATCTGTCTATCCAAGAGGAGGCAGAAGGGGGCCAAAAATCACAGGCAAAACATGGAGCATTATCATATTCTAACGTTCCAATAGTCCCACCTCCGCATGGTCCATGGATTTTTGAATTAGGGTTTATTGCAGAACACATGAACTGTAAGTACCTCGAACTAGATACGTATAGCCTGTTATTTATATTAACACATGCTATTTGTAGGTTTTCATAGGTGCTTGGTGAGAGTAAATATAACAGAGTGTATCCTGGAGGACTTTTAGAACCGTCACAAAGGATTGCTTTTATGCTGCCTAATTTGTAATACTGAATTTGAAACAGTTTCCAGATCACTCGATTGTCATTTTGCCAGAACATTACATCCACGTCTGATCCCTTCATTCGGAACCCCTCTCTCTTACTTCCAATCGTCATGGCTAAAATCTCAT
This sequence comes from Saccostrea cuccullata, assembly GCF_032062105.1. Lineage (NCBI taxonomy): Eukaryota > Metazoa > Mollusca > Bivalvia > Ostreida > Ostreidae > Saccostrea > Saccostrea cuccullata. Next base: position 37,658 of record NW_026933312.1, on the reverse strand, counting down.
CATTGGTCTTTGTCGTGTTCCACAATATCTCTGCAATATTCAGTACGTCTCTCCTCATGGCGACTTGTTTTGACGTCCCAATCACACGACACAGTCCTATATACACCGACTCGGATACAAGCTGTTTATCTGGTTCACTAAAAGTTAAACTCTTCGAAGTAAAAATATTTTTAAAATCATAATAATCTAATGAAAATTGTTCAATTGGATCAATTGTTTAATTCTTTCTTACCTTTGTACTATTATGATGGAAGCCATTTTTCCTTTTTTCATAGACTAGCATTTCCTGTCTCGTTCGTTCCGGAACGACAAGTGACTACCGCCATCTAAGCGAGGAATTCCTGGCTTGATCGATTCTCCAATCTACGCGTATCGCCACTGCTCTACACTCTAGCATGGGAAATAACCACAATAAACTGATATTCTGTGTCAGTGAGTCATCCTCAACCGATGAATGTATAAAATGTGTAAGATACAATAACAATTGTGTTAAACAGAATCTGAAAAAAGGGAATATATGAGTATTACATATGAGAAAATATTGACTGTTGTGACCGTGTTAGATTGGTTGCATCAAAGCAAATGACGAGAACTTTTAAAAAGTAAAGATCTATATATAAATTTAACTCTGTGTCCCCGACACATTTAAATTTTTACGTCAGCGAGAGTTTTTATCAGCCAATGAGCGCAGCTGGTAGACCGCTGATTACTGATTACTTGTCTGTATAGCCTGGTTCCCGCCCCCTCCACTTCGTTTTTTCACTTCCCAAAACGTAGTGAAATCGAAGTGGCGCGGCGGGATCTAGACTACGACATATAAAACAAAACTATAAAGAACAGGAGGTAATAATACATCAAATCAGGCCTTCAATACACTTAAAAATTGAGTGACAAAAATTAATTCCTCTGTTCAAACTGTATATTGCATAAAATATCTAATTGTGATTTACAATTTTAAATTGATGGGGCAACTCCGGACAGGCAGAAATACCTTTTCAAGTAATTGTTTTCTGTTTGAGGAATTCTCTAGAGTCGCAAACTATAAGAAGTCAATCCTTACGTGGCGGGTTACAATCCTACTGTAAAACGTGGAGACCGGTCCCTCGGATGAGACAGTATAAAGCGAGGTCCTATGTCGCACTAGGTACTGGCACAAAAAAGATCCCTCTCTGCTCAACAGTCTTAAGTGCCGAGCATAGCTTTCCACCGGCAAGTGGTGGCGTCTCCATTTGAGTGAAAAATTCTCGAGAAGAACAACATACAAGGAAGCAATCATAACACGTGTGTTTAGAATGTTTTTAAATAAATATTTAAAGCATCTGAGTAATTAAGAATAGCTTTCTATGAACCTACAAAAGTTATCATTACCTTGGTCGGACAATGCACTACATCTGGGGCCCGTTTCCTCAAAAGTCGTAAATTTAAGCCTTAACTTAGGTGTACTTCCGGGGCTGACACCAAAATTTTGCGTTTAACCAAGTGGCATAAGTCTAGTCGTATAAATGATATGCTTAGTCGCAGGACTAAGTTCTTGACAACGTTGCATTGCACAGGCGCAAAAACATAAACATTGTAATTTGACCACAGCGTACAAACATGTATAAATTGTTGAACGTAAAAGTACAGAATAACATAAATTATAGATAAATGAATTCTTACACTGATTGAAATAAGCATGAATTTATGGGGTTATGTAGGAGACATGTATCTTATTCTTATAAGAAATTGATTTAGGTTTATTTACAACATTTCAATAATACTTGTAAGTCTTATAAATTGAATGGAAGAAAAGGACGTACCTGTATCAATCAGAATTAAGCTAATGTATTTATTTTGGAATTTGATTACACTCTCCCCTTTTCCCAAAATTGATACAGGTTAATGACTTCGCGCTTGATATTCAATTTCATGATTCGATAAAAACTGACTCTACTGATAAAATACTAATAATTTAATTAATTTGAGACAGAATAAAATTTTAAAACTTTAATTTCATAAGAAATGAATACTCGCAAGCAAAAATAATTCCCATACGAAAATGTTTACTTGACCGTCAAGTAGTCGTCAATTAGCAGTCAACTAGTCGTCAACTGATAATGCGAAAACAGTTGACCACTAGGAGTTGAATGCTTTTCTGAAAAGCGTTCAACTGATTTGCATAAGACGGCCAGTAGACCATTAGTAGAATGCTAATACTTTGAATATTTCATGCAAAACAAGAGTTGGCCATTAGTTGAACACTCCGACTTGTTAGAAAATTTCTCCCACACTACATTTATGTTGGGTTCAAAATTACATTATCATAGATCGGGTTTGTTATACCATAATTACATCATCTAAGATTTTAGCCTGGTTCCCTGTCCCTGTTTTGCTTCTTATACTCCGCGTCACCTTGGCAAGGATGAGCTAGGGGACCAGGCTACCAAGATTTGAATCCACTCGGAGGTCCTCGGATGACTCGTACCTCGCACATAGCCTGGTTCCCTGTCCCTGTATTGCTTCGTTTACTCTGCGTCACTAGGGCCTCTCCTGCCTTGGCAAGGATGAGACAGGGGACCAGGCTACCTCGCACATAACTTCGGACGTCAACGGTGATCTACCATCTTGTGATATGGTGAAATAGTTTTAATGTATTCTATATATAGAATATATATCTAACAAAATGATTTTGGTTTTAAAAAAGTGTGGTCATGGTTGGGTTTGAACCGTGGTCCTTTGGATTGTGGGGCGAGCTGCCTATCAGCTGGACCACGGAGTGATATGACCTTTGCATCGTAAATCATTTAAATAGCCATGATACTAATTAAAACTTACTTCACTAAATATTTTATATTAAAATTATTCTTGGATTGATGTAAGTTCCTTATTTAAAATGTCCATCTCAATATAGGAAAATAATGAAATAATAATATTTCTTTAATGTAATAAGTTTTATTCCTTTGTTTGAATCATCCTTTGTTCATAATAAGACACGCCATTGCGATCAAAAGCACAGCTACCAGAAGCACTTGAAAATCAAATTAATAAAAGTTTATCTACATATATAGAAGTTATATCAAGCTATGTAAAGTATTTATCTATTCAGTATCCTGTAAAATCATGTTTGATTTATAGTACATTAAGAGTTTATTCTGGATATTCAATGATCGAGCTGATTGTTTACACATGAAATTTTTTCTTACAAAAGAAATCATTGATCAAATTTATTATTTCTGTTAAACAATTATTAAATCACATATTATATATAGAATAGTAAAACAATAGTGTCGTCTTGACAAATCAATGAACTAGTTTTTATTTTTCAAATTATGTTATTGTTACACTTAGTTTGGAATATAATGATTAGTGATATAGAATATGCATTGAAGGTCTGTTATATTATCACATTAGGTTAATAACAGATATGTGACGGATCCAGATCCATGGATTTTTGATTACTCCCTTACTTAGGGTATGTTTTTATCCATGAATAAGATCATGCATATTGTTATATATAATATTGTCCTAATAACAATTTATACAAATGCCTGAGTATAATGAAATTTATTTATTTGTGCAATTGCATTGCAAATTGTAAATGTAATTTTCACAATAATAATTGTTGTTAGATTTCATCTCTTTTCATATTATATTGTAGGCCATCAGCATTTAAATTTCTATTATGAAATAAAGAGTGAAAACATCCAAAATACGGCGTGTTTCAATCTTGCTGATTCAGTCATGTGATCTTATTTGAATTTATTTCAAATGTCATACATTTGAAATCGGAGTTATTTTGTGGCACACTCAACAGTTTTTTCTTGCTTTCAAAGCCTATTAACATGAGGATGTAATCAAAACCTGTTAACGAGAAAGAATTGCACAAATTTAGAAACATTTTCGAAGAACGTTATGCAGAGCGAAATATGAAATGAGTGATAAGGCAGTTTCCGGCGGAGAAATGTAAGGATCTGTTGCGTATTCCTCCACTAATCACATCCGAGATTTGAATGGAGCGTAGCGGCGTCAGCCGAGGATTGCCGATTGATTTGCAGTACATATTTGGCCGATTGATTTTTAAGTACATGTATGGTGCGCCGCATATGTTAAAAATACAATTATTTCATTTGTTTGCCTTCCCCATTTCATTTTCAGAATAAAAAAAACTGTTTTAAAATTAAAACTTAGTTCAATAAAAACTGTATCAGTTGTTTATAAGTTGACGTGTTATAGCACCCCTCCACAACGTAATAAAATTACGCGTCATCACTTGTTATACTCCTTTAATATAAACTTCAAAATGAGCATTTTCCCCATCATATATATGAAAAATAAGAATACAGGGTTGAAGACAAGTTCTTCAAAGGTCTCTAAATTGTGATATTTTCATATTTTGACATTAGGCCGAATTTTGCTAAACATGGTCTGTGTTCTTTAAAGAAGCTTTCAATTGATATATACTTTAATTATGTTATCTTTGATAATGAGAGAATTACAAGCAAATTCGTCTTTGGAAACCTTTGGTGTTTCCTTAAGGTTAAGTATAGAGAATACCCAACAAAGTGTCAAGGTAAAGTCTAGAGACCACATAGCATAGTGATAAGGTAAAGTCAAGAGAACACCCAACAAAGTGTCAAGGTAAAGTCAAGAGAACACCCAACAAAGTATCAAGAGAACACCCAACAAATTGTCAAGGTAAAGTCAAGAGAACACCCAACAAAGTGTCAAGAGAACACCCAACAAATTGTAAAGGTAAAGTCTTGAGAACACCCAACAAAGTGTCAAGAGAACACCCAACAAAGTGTCAAGGTAAAGTCAAGAGATCAGCTTACAAATTGTCATGCTAAAGTCTAGAGAACAACCAAAAAGTATCAAGATAAAGTCCATGCCCTGGGGCCATAAAACAACTCACAAATTATCATAGTAAAGTCGAGAGAACAACCAAAAAGTGTCAAGTTAAAGTCCAGGCCCTGGGGCCATAACAATTAGACGAGCTTACTTTTGATCTCAATCTCTCTTTTTCCAAAGGAATTTATCTTGGAAGAGTGAAAATGAGATCACAAGTGAGCTCGTCTCAGTTTTATGGCCGTCAGGCCTCTTACTACACAAAAATTTCAAGGTAAAGCTAGAAAACAACATTATTTAATGTCAAGTCAAGTCAGAACCACACTACGTAGTGTCAAGGGTATAGTTGGAAACCTCACAACAAAATATTAATTTTGGAAAGAACACAATAAAGTATCATCAGAATGCATTTGTCACTTTTTAAATTTATAAAGTGCTTAATAGCTCTTAATGTTGCATTTAATCAATTAATTATTTTTCATTTCAAACAAAAAATCTCTGAAAAATCAAAATGCATTTTGATTTAATTTCCAGGAATCCTCTACCCCACCAAGGACATTTGCGGCCCCACCACTTGAGTCGACACCCAGTAAAACAGAAATGGATGATCTACAGAAAGAAAGAATTATAATTAGATTTAGAGAATGTGAACATTGACAACGTAGACATTTCAGTAAGTGAAGAATTTCATAGCTTTATTCAGCCCCAATAGATATCTCCACACTGTATATATCACCTTGACCTAGTTATATAGCCTTGACCTAATTTATATCTGTGCCTTATAGGACCCCATTTGAGACCAGTTAATTTAGAGCATCCTGTTGACATGTCGGTTGTAGATTTTTAGTATGTTACCACCCTTTTTGTCAGTTATTGATTGAGTGGAACAGATGAATTTGATGTTTTTTATTAATAAAAAAAAAAGATAATTAGTCTCCGTAGATTCTGAATTATTTAAATCATGACTCCTGGGGGTAGGACGGGGCCATAATAGGGAATCCAAGTTGTACATAGAAATATATGGGAAAAAACTTTAAAAATCTTCTTCTCAAGAGCAACTGGACTAAAAAAGCTGAAACTTATGTGGAAGCATCCTTTGGTAGTGTAGATTCTAAATTGTTTTAAGCAAGACCTTGTAAGACTGTCAAGGTCAAGATAGGTAGTACAAAGGGGGAAATCTGCTAAATGACAGAATGGCTAAAGTTACTCTGGTGAGAGATGTGGCCCATGGGCCTCTTGTTTAATATAAAGTAAGGATTAACCTGACCCATTTCTAAATATTGAATCATGCAATGTAAACTGGCTAATAAAATATACTTGTGTACCATATTTCATCGGAACATAATTTTTTAATGTTATTTTGTCTTGTTTAACTGGTGATTCAGGTATCCGGACGCTTCACATATCCAGACAAATTGACTGGGAACCAAAGCATCTGGATAAATGAGGCTCTACTGTACATGTATATATTTCTCTCAATTAGCCAGTTAAAGCTGAAAAAGTAAAGAATTTAATATAAATGAAATATTTTGATAATTGAATTTTTTCCCTCAGGACATAAATTTGGATGAAGAATTACTAGAAGATTGAAATACAGAACAATGGACCTTTGTATCTTGAGGACGAAATTATTCATTTATCTACATTGTAGATAAACCATGGCATTTCCACAATCTCATATAAAGATATAAACTTTCACGAAGATAAGATTTTGTGACTTGAAATCAGTCTGTCAAATGTCATTCTGTATCATTTTGTTTACATAGAACAATTGTTATGCTTTGAGAGTATTTTAGGAGAGAGCTTATAGGGAGATACTCACCTTCAAGGATGAAATATTGTACAATTATTTAAATATGTTGTCTTGTTTTAACTTCATATATAGGGAAGTGCTCGAATGTAATAAATATATTTATTTCAAAGTATCATCTCTGAAAATAAAAATGATGAAAATATTAAAATTGATATTCTTTCTGTTTTGTATGCCTTTTATTTCAAACATTAAATACATGTACATAATTATTGTAAAGAGAGACTTACATAAAATAAGGGAGACCTATTCAAAGAACAAAGTTCACTTATGGCCTTTTTGGCCCTGTGAATTTCTGAAAAACTGAAACTGCTTAAATTTTGTTAACATTGCATTAAATATTATTTAGACTATTGGTGATTGCATATCTATTAAAAATTACGTATTTTTTGGCTAGTCAATGCATTATGACGTAACGAAATGCGCCAATTTCCTCATATTCTGAAAAGTCTACAAAATCAGCCAGTTTTTAAAGCTATTTTCCAATATTTAATATGGAGTCCAATCTCTGATCTAAAATAAGCAACTAGTAAATGATAGAACTGTTTCTGAGGATTATAAGACATGTTTTATTTTTTATTTTTCTTCTCTGAAAGTACTCAAATACATGTATACCTGTTTTCATTATAAATTCAAGAACATTGCAATTCCATAAAGCCTGTGTTTCAACAACTCGAGTTTAAGGAGAAAATTTTCAATAGGTAATGAAAGTACTAAGTCTCTACTTTATTAGGATGTTTTAAATAGAACATAAAATGTTAGTCAATAAATTGGTTTATCTACAGGGCCGTTTTATGCACAAAGTGAACTGAGCTCTTTTAGATTATTTACAGAAATACTTGATGAAAAAAGAAAAATATAATTTGTAAAACATTTTGTCTGTTTTTGATAAATACAATTTACAATCTTCACAAATTCAGATTCAGATTGTCATCAGTATTAAAAATATTTGAGAATTAATGTTTCATGTAAAAGAAGAAAGATGGACATTATCAAAAGGTCTGCTGTTATTTTATTACTATAAACTCTGACTAGTTTAAGTGCATCCTACACCAAGAATTGATTGCTATTGGTGCTTTTTTGCAAGACAATTTCATGTTTGTAACTGAAAGACATTCACGAGTCTATAAATAATGTTATAATTCTGTCGATGCTGCCACTTTTTCTTGCCATGTATCATCATTTGTTTCATTATAACTAAAAGACATTTCAAAGTTTATAGATTGTTGTTATAATTCTGATAATTTTGGCAGTTTGTCTTTTGTTACTGTAAACCAACTTTTATTCGCGTGCGAGTAATTTTCGCGAAGTTCGCGAGAGCCTCGTCATCGCGAATATTTCTCGCCGCGAACCCGTCCTTAAAGTGTTATTTGTCTATCAATAAAAGATCCAAAAGGCTTGATCGTGAAAATTAATCGTCGCGAACTAGTTTATCCTTGCTAAATCGCGAAATAAAGTCGTCGCGAATAAAAGTTGGTTTACAGTATATGGCATCTGATAGAGTGAATGTTTCAATAAAGAGCAGCCTAGAGGTTCCCTGTCACCTGTTTTTAAATCGATGAAATAGTCATTCAGAAAATTTGGTAGAATGAGAAGAAATATACAAATAATAAATTCTATCACATGGGCTTCAAAAAGATGATTTTATTTCAATAATTTGATGATCTGTGATAAACTTCTTGTATTCTAATTTCTGTAGCTGTTTGAATTCTATTGGACGGTCTTTGTCTGAGAGATTGTTGGTATGAGTATAGAGCAGCCTGGGGGTTCCCTGTCACCTGTTGACAGATCCCCAGAATCTGCCATGATATGTCTCTTATTTCTAAAGGTACAAGCTGTCCCTGATCATAGTGAACTAGGGTCTGTAGATTATCTAGAGCGGTTTGTACTCCAATTGTGTCTACATGTCTGTAGCATAAGATCTCTAGCATGTACAACAGTACAAATGGTGGGATATGTAAATGTGTCCAGTTGTTCTGTAGACTAGAAATTTGTTCTAGTATCAATTCATTAATAAAATGGATTTTATTTCTAAGTAATATATACATTGTTACAGCCTGTCTCATCTTTGAACACCAGGACTGTCCCCCTACAGCATCGGTGTACATCACTAAATCTACATAAGTATTCCAATTCATCACATATGGCTTTGCTAACTTTACCTTGATCATCTCTATAATTGATAAAGCTTCCATGTATCTAAGAGTCTTGTAATAATACATGGCTAAGTACATCATGTCAGAAATACAACCAAACTTGGTTGCTAATTTCAGCATGTGATAGGACATTTTGTCAGTTCTATATCTCAGTTTGTTTTTATTTTTGTAAGTTTCCATGTATAACATAAAAGGTGATTTCTGAAGGAGATAAGCTGTAATTTTCTGTATCATAACGACTTGATACTGTGTTAGTAGGGGTGACTTTAACATCTGTTCTATTGTATGTAGACATCTCATACAGGTTTCTAAGTTTGGTGTGTAAAGTATGTCATGTTTGTATATCTCCTTCAATAGCTCCATATCTAACTCAGCCTCAGAAATCAGAGTACGTTCATCTGTATAGATGGAAAGGTGGGGGTAATGGAGGACATTAACAATATAAGACCTAATGGAGGGACTCTGTAGCAAGAATACTATACCCATCGCATACAATCTATACAGTCTTAAAAATAGCTGATGCTGTGCTTCACCATGGACTTTACTCAGAAACATGTTATTTTGGGGAATAAAAAAGTTAGGACAGACCCCCTCATACACCCACTTAAGGATGAGTTTAAAACAGACCCAGAAACACTCCAGGAGAGTTTGTGGACACCAGTGTTCTAATGTATTCTGCTGAATCACCCAGAAAACTGCTGTCTTCATGTGATAGGAACACAGTAATTTATCATCAGCACTTATTCCATAGTTAATTATTTCTGTTAAGAACAATTTAAGTAAGCCATAAGTTATAAATTGACAGTGATTCATAGCACACACAAGTTTATGTTCTGCAAGAGAGAAAGACAGTCTCCATTCATTGTGAACATGGTGTCCTTGTCTATGCCCTACTGGTACAAAGTGACAACCATTTTTAACTATATCATGAACAATACGAGGCTTGGGCCATGAGTGGCATCTTTCTATCCATGCAGTAGCAGGCGTAGGCCAAAAGTCACAAGCAAAACAGTGGGCTAAATCATATTCTATTTCACCTGAAAAAATTCCACTGGCACAGGGTCCATGTTGAATGGAATCAGAATAAACTACAGAACACATAATCTTTCTGTATTTTGAACTGGAGATATAGTGCATGTTATTCAATCTTATACAGGCTCTCTTGACACTTCTGTTCATGCTTGGTGACAGTAAATATAACAAAGAGAATCCTGGTGGACTATCAGAACAGTCACAGAGGATCAGTGTTTGCCTGTGTGTGTTGTAATACTGAGATTGAGGTAATTCCCATATAACACGGTGATTATTTGGCCAGTACATAACGTCTATATCTGATTCTTTCAGCCTAAATCCTTCTCTGTGACTTCCACTCCACATCACACTGTCCTCATCACTTGTTCTCCGTTGATTTTCCACCATATCCCTGATGTCCACCACATCTCTCCTCATGACCACCAGTTGTGAAGTTCCAAGTTTATCACACAGTCCCATGAACACTGACTCAGATATATTTTGTAGGACCGTCTTTCTAATGAGGATTAAAGGAGAATTCAAAATAACTCGTAAAAAATGATATATGCTCTTTAGTTAATCATTCAATGCTTACATAATTTTCATAAGATTATATTTTTATTCAAGGTCTTCCGTTTCCAACGGAAGACCTTCTACTGATTCTGTTGGTAAAGATTATTCTTCTTTTTTTTCTTCTACTTCCAGGACGCCAACTTTGAGGCCTTATATCTCACTCATTTTTCGATGGATTTTGCTAAAATTATATTAAGACATTATAGACGGTAATAAACTCTATCAGAATGCCGTCTAGTATTTTAAAAATTTACTTCCACTTATGAGGTATTTCCCTTTAAACGAAAAATTATAGGCTTTCATTTCCAGATAAAGGCTCAGATACCACAAAAGCTGGAGCAGAAATTTTACTGGTTTTAGATAACAGAAAGATTGAAGCTGTGCATATCGGTCTTCATTTTTAGCCGGGCTTATTGCTCAAAGAGCAATTGCCGGCTTATGTGATCCTGTTCAAGGCAGGATGTTAACCCCATAGTCGCCATTTCAAAGTTACGTGCAAAAATATAGTTCTTACTCTCAACCGCTTTTGAGATAATACAAACGCTAAATAAAGCAACAAAAATAAAACGAAGTTTTATCTATATAAAATAAACATTAGTAGTAATGACTTTGAAAACTTCATAAGTCAAAGAACATAGTTCAATAGCGTAAGGATTTTTGATAATCAGTGTTACCGTAGTTCTCTACACATGCGAGGTAAAGCAGGAGAGGGAACCAGATTGGCCTGTTTGTTTACATTCAGCTGCGGTACCAGATTAATTCTGATTCTGACAAAATCGGACCGTGGTATTAGGATTGAAAAACTCGCTGTCAGTGTCTTATCATTTATATTGATAGTTTTAAAATAATTTTTTCATCAGAATATAAACGTGATTCATGTAAGAAATCCATTCTACTCTGTAAATGAGCCCGGCTCTCTGTACTTCTGAATACTTTGATTTGATTTCTGTATTCAAAATGGCGCTACATAGGGATAAAAAATTAGAACTTCAAAAAGAGCGAAAATTTACAAATATTTTCCTTTATATCTTCAAAACTAAAAATATTTTGTAAAGCCGTGTTGAATAAAAGTTGTGCATGTGTGTAAGAGCTTTCATTTGATATCAGTGATTTAAAAGGGACTGGCCCCTAAAATTAGTGTTATAGGGTTCTTGAAAATCCTTGCTTTATAACTCAAAAACGGCAAATATTTCAAAATGACTGTCGGTTATAAAGTTGTGCTTTAACATCTCATTGATCTCATGAAATTGTTATTTTGTTCGAGTCTTAATTTAATGAGCTAGATGCATGATCCATACATGTACAAGTAATTCTTTTCACTCTGCACGTAAACGAGAGCTCTTCATGCGTGTAACCAAAACAAACTTACTATAAATAATAAACATGGCCACATTGGATGCTAATATTCTTTTGAATAAGGTTCTTGAAGTGTTTTGTGTTTTTTTTCACAAATTATCATGATTATTCACTGACAATGTTCCCTTTTATTTCATTTTTTTAAATCGTATAAACCAAGTCTACTAAAAGGGGAAAAAAAGATAATCTTTTCTTCTTATCATATAAAAACAAAGAATATAGCGAGAAAATAAAATATAACTATACAGCATATACTATGCACGACTTTTACATTCACCTTAGTTTACAATTATATAACGCGCTTCCCTTGATAGCGCGAGTGTCACCTGGAATCAATCGGCGTGTGATCCAGTTCGTTTGTTCCCATCTCACCTTAACAGTAAAATTTAGCATTACCATTTCACCTTAGTAAGCTCTCAGGTGAATTAAGGTGATGAAGATCTATAATATTTAGCATGAAGTATTTAAAAAAAAAACAAACTTAGTATTACATGTATTATTTCATTCACTGTATTCATAAATTCCTATTAACTGTTAAATTCAATCTAAAAATTAACCCAGTAATAATATTTACAAATACTAAAATCCCCATTTCGCCTTAGTACTTTTTAACTTTTTCTTACCTGAATTTCACAGTTAAGGCAAAATGGGAACACACCATCCAGCGATCCAGAGTCATACACAAAAAACCACAGAATGGTTAACTTAATTTAGTTAACTAAGTGATGAGTGGATAAATATGTTAAATCTTTCAGATTATTTCATAATATATTTGACTGAGTATGTCGCTAGTGCATTTCATTTAATGATTTATTAGCTGAATTACATGAAAGTTGCATATTATAATTATTATGCCCCCGTAAACGAAGTTTCGGGGGTATATAGTTTTTATCGTGTCTGTCTGTCTGTCCGTCTGTCTGTCTGTCTGTTTGTCCGAAAAAACTTTAACCTTGCCTATAACTTTTGATTTAGTGGAGCTATGACATTCATATTTCACATGTGTATTTCTTGTGACAAGACATTCTTTTGGGTACCACCAAATTTGACCTTTTGACCTTGACCTTGGAGTTAAACCCACTTCAACACAAAAAATTTGAACTTTTACTTTGGCCATATCTTTTGAAAAATAGAAACTAGGACATTTATATTTGATATATGTATTTTTTGTGGAAAGACCTTTTATTGGATACCAACAATCTTGACCTTTTGGCCTTGACCTTGGAGATTTCCGTATCTATGAAAAAACTTTAACCTTGGCTATAACTTTTGAACATTAAGTACTAGGGCATTCGTACTTCACATATATAATTCTGATGAAAAGACCTTTTATTTGATACCAAGAACCTATCCCTTTGACCTTGACCTTGGAGTTTGACCTACATTAAATTACAACATTGATCATAATTTTTGAAGGGTTTGAAATGGGGCATTCATACTTCAAAAATTTAATTCTTGTGACAAGACCTTTCATTTGATATCAAGAACCTTGACTCTTTGACCTTGATCTTGGAGTTTGACCTACTTTTTACAATCTTTAACCTTGACCATAACTTTTAAAAAGTAGGGGCTAGAGCTTTCATATTTCACATGTGTAATCCTTGTGACAAGTCCTTTCACTGGATATCAAGAATCTTGACCCTTTGACCTTGATCTTAGAGTTTGACCTACTTTTACAAATTTAACCTTGGCCGTAACTTTTGAACGGTAAGGGCCAGCGCTTTCATACTCCCATACGTAATCTTTGAGACAAGGCCTTTCTTTAGAACCCAACAACCTTGACCCTTTGACCTTGACCCGGAGTTTATCCTATATTATAAAATGTTAACCTTGGTCATAACCCTGAAAAAGGTGTAGCTAGCGTTTTATATTTCGCATTTCTTGTGAAAAGGCCTTACTTTGGTACCAACATATTTGATCTGCATTCGAGAAAGCTTCACCTTCGCTATGTTGCCATACGGGGGCATCAGTGTTTCACAAACACATCTTGTTTTTTAATACCTAATGTATTTCTCGACATCGAGATCATGGTCTCTTTTACTTCAAATACCATCGAAAATATGTTACATTGATTAATTTCACTGATAGATTTTTTGTATCTTAAATGTACATGTATGTAGGTTAATATACGTTCTTTTGTCGAAGCCCTTAAAATGTACAACTGTATATGCATGTATTCTATGCAAGGGCGCCCCAAATATACGAATATCGAGCTTTTTTTCAAAATACATCAATACAAAATCCCACATTCACACGCGCCTCCAAAGTATGTAGATTGAGACACACATGCGTAACTTTATTCCATTAGGCAACTAATTGATCTTGAACAATTAATTATTTTCTAATAAACTTGTAATTTCATGCGAGCAGGTTTCCGTTATTTTTTCTTATCAGCTCTCGTATTAATGCTTAAGGTTTTATGGACACATAAAATATAAATGAATGCAAGAACAGAACATGCACGTTTTACAAGTATAATGCATATGGAAGAGTGCACAAATATACGCATGTAAAGCGTAATCTGCGTTTGAAATACAAACATTAAAGTGAACTAATTGTAGGTCCGCTGAGTTGATTATGAGTTGTTTTAACGGGTAGCCCTTCTGTCATCCTGGCCAGTCATCGTCACGGATTGTAACATCATAATACACAGGTAAATACTAAGGTGTCAATCTATATATTTTCACCTATTTTTTCCCCATAAAAAATAAATTACCGAAAGATGTATCGTTTTCTCTTAGCATATATCAATTGACAGCATTTATGAACAGTTGTTAAAACACAGGCCTGTGTAAACGGTAAATCAAAAGAAAGGAAATCTGCAGCATGAAAAACAGAAAATATATAATGTCTCACTCTCTGAAGATTACGTTAGATAACTAAAATAAATTAATGTCCCTCGAATTTTAAATTAATCAGAACATTTACTGACGTGTACCTGTACATGCAGTGTGTCACTTTTTTTAAGCCTCCGCCCAAACGAACAATTTAGCAAATCTTGAATGAATTAATAAATACAATCCCTTCCACATATCCACACACATTCGCTTATACCTGAAATCTAATCAAAATAAGATTTTTGTTACAGTTCGATAGTTGCTGAATTTCTAATCTGATCGACTTAGCCTAATACTAAACATTTCTAAATTTTCTTCATTTATTTACAACGGTATTTACTTCACTTTCTTATATAGAATTAGAAGGGCGTGATAAGCAATAATGATATAGCTTAGAAAGGATGAATACTAGTACCTTTACCTCTAGATCTAACACGGCATGAATAAAACTTGAGTGGAAGCTCTGCTCTAAAACATGAATCTACTGTGCGATAAAATCATAGAAAATTATAAATATTTAGTAAATACTTGCTACAAAGCACAAACTCCATAATATTAAATTTGACTTGTAAAATTCTTAAATTTAAAAAAACTGAAACTATTCTACTATCAATAATTCACGAACATGCATTCAAGGAAATATATATCTGTAGAATTTAAAAATTACTCTGGAGTTGAAAACAAAAATGTCGGTGAGTTTCAATTATTTTATTGCAGCAGTGGTGTTGAGCATGTCATTTAATTGTCTATCTCTCCATGTATGCCAGGACGGATATGTTGGAATCGACACTAAGTAAGGGTGTTTAATATAAGTATTTTTGACTCAATGAACTTTTTTCATACAAGTTTGAACATTCATTGAGGCCACACCCTACCCGTGGGGAAGGGGGAGGGTTCATGATCTCAACAAACATGAATCTACAGTATCTGAAGATGCTTCCTTATAAATATGACAAATCATTTTCCAATTTTGGACGCAGAAGGCATAAAGGTTTTTTACAATAAAGGAATTTCTGAAAGAAAGGTTACTAACACAAACATAAACACACACACACACACACACACACACCCTCACACACACACACACACACACCCTCCCTCCCCCCCCCCCCACACACACACACACACGTATATATCTGATATAATACATACAATTAACTGTACATGTAGATGCAGCAGTTGGGTTTATCAAATCGCTAATTAATATGTGATCAAAAACATGTATTTTCAATATATACCAGTATACAAATAAATATGTGTCTAAAACATCATTTGTGTAAACTCATGGCATTATGCCTTATTTTGAAGGTTTTGACAAGATATTCACTTAGCTTTGTAATAATGAATTATAAAGATAAAGTGATTCAGATATTGAAGTAAAACACAAATATGAATTAAAACTCACATTGATAAAGTTCTAATGGAATCCATTGTTACAGGTAAGATATGAAAATTACCAGGTGCTATAAATAGAACAGAAAAATCCCTTCAAATCTTCTTTCATTTTATATCTACCTTTATGTTCTTATTCGTTTCACTCAAACGAACATAAAACATTTATGAAATAAACACAAACTCGTGAAATAGGATATGAAGCGCTCTGAAAGTGCAGTTTAATTATTTCACACAATACATATAATATCTCTTTGTCCTCGTCAATGTCCGAATTCTACAAAATAGAAAATAAATATTTTCAACAAGGTATAAATCTAATATAACATTCAAAACTAAGCAATGGGCGGGTGGGTGGGACTAATAAGACTGCACGAAATAGAGCCTTCGAATGGCTTTCCCTATACAGAATTTCTTTCACGGTCAGTAATAGCCCGTGCTATGAATATTAATGTCACCTGACTAGGTGACCATTCTAACAGCCAATAGATGACAAGAATAAACAAACACAAACACGTGTTTGTGTAACATTAATAAATACGTTTATGTTCTTATTCGTTTCACTCAAACGAGCATAAAACATTTATGAAATAAACACAGACTCGTGAAATAGGATATGAAGCGCTCTGAAAGTGAGTTTAATTATTTCGAAGATAAAGAAGATTAGAACTGAAGCGAATATCCTAAATGCCCAAATTCTTAGTAACTGAAAGTTTTTCAATTTGGTTTTCTTTAACATAACCATCTTTAGAATTTTCCGACCTCCACCGCCCATGCTTTTTAAACAGTCTGTCGCTAACACCTGCGGCGGCTGCGGAGGTAGCGCCACCTGATCTCAGACTGTGGACACCAAATTTACACTTGTCTAAACCAATCTTTTCAAGTGAATCCAATATGATTTCTCTTGCTCTTGTATAAGAAATTGGACGATTATCCGATCTCAGTTTATAAGTTTGGAATTTTTTACAAAATGACAGAGATCTAAACAAGAACAGAGGAGAATGCATGTCAGCATTTGACAATTTTAAAAACTTTTCCAACATATTTACAGGACAGGTATCACAAAATGTTCTAGCAATACAAACTTTATGACCAGTTTTATAAACATCTGATTTACTTTTAACAATGTTAATTTCTACACAATTAGTCTGTATACAGATATCTGAGTAACGAATGTTAACTATTTCTGAAAATCTCAAAAATCCTGCAAAACCTAATAAGCACATACACAATGTTCTTAAATTGTATAAATTTCCATCCTCTCCAAATGTAGAAACCAGAGTTTTCAAATGTTCAGGCGTTATAGGCTCTTTTTTAATCACTGGTTTTGATGTCTCTCTAACTGCCCCTTCCTTAACAGTTTTTACCAAAGCTGAGTCACAAGGATCTATATAACCTGCTAGGCTATGTGCCCAACTGATGGCATGTATAGCTGAATGTATTGTGCCAGACGATTTACATTGTTTTGCTAAATGTATAATATATAGTGCAACGTTGTTTTCCGAAGCAGGAAGTGATTGAATCCCAGGGTTAAAGCTGCTACACCACTTACAAAAGGTATTAAAAGCATACCTGTACTGTTTTGCTGTATTTTCGGCCTTAGATGTTACACAATATCTGGGTAGTTCAGAAGCAAGTTCCGCTAGACGATGATCCTGTAATCCACAATTAATTCCCGTCCATCTGCCCACTTTAAATATATCTGAAAAATGTGTTTTTTAAAGCAAAAAATTAGCATCTTCTAACTTTAACATATTATATGGTGTATCAGGACCTTCATCATCTGCAATGCACCCTCTCTGATGTACCAGGACCACTTGTCATCTGCAATACATCATCTATACATTTGCCCAGCTCGGCAAAAATCTTTGTTTAAAGTGTACCAGGGCCTAAACCATCTGCAATACACCATTATAAACTACAAATTTGTAGCGTCTAAACGTACCACAAGTATTCCAGAGCCAAAATATATAGAACCAAATAGACAGTTCTTGTTCTGACCTTGACTGATTATCTCACTTGTATCTTTAAACAGTAACACATCTTTCACATACGCCTTATAAGACAGTTCTAAATCGAATAACATTGGCCAAAAAACAGCTGAGGGCCAGTTAGGTACAATCAAAATACCATATGCTTTGCAATCTAATAGATGTTTTATAGTAGAAACTATCAAATGAATGGGAGGAACTAGCCAGTTGTTTTCGCCCACCCAATTCTTTGTAAAACAATCTACAGCCTCTGATTCAGGATTCCAAAATTTTGAGTTGTATCTAACGAGTTTACGATTGTTAAAGTTTGCGAATCTATCTACAGAGAAAGGACCAAACATAGAACTAATAAATTCAAAAAATTCATTAGTAACTTCCCAATCATCGTGATCAGTAATTTTACTGAAAAAATCTGCCTTTTCATTTTCTGATCTCGGAACCCATTGAACATCGAGGGAAATTTTGTTTTCGGCACACATTTTGAAAATATTATATGCTAAAACTTGTAAGTGATGCTTCATGCTACCAGAGTGTACTATTTTAGCACAACTTTGATTATCTGTAAACCACTTTACTGTCATATTTTGTAGTTCTTTCTTAAAAGAAGCCAGCGCCAATTCTATGGCCTTCAACTCTCTCCATGTAGAACTCATAGTTTTCTCATGTTCTTTCCACATCAAATGGAACACCTTAGAATTAACTTCAACAGTATATGCACTAGATGCTGAATTACTTGCATCTGAATAAATGATTACGTTTTTTCTTTTAACAGAATGTAAAAATCTTGTACTGTCACAACGCATACATTCTACCCAAAATTTTAGTTCTTCAAACACTTGATCTTTATGCTTGAAAAATAGCTTAGAATCCCATGATTCTTTCAATTTGATGAAAGCAATTTCCATAGAAGAAAACCTTGTCATAATATTGCAAATGTTACCCATTACTGGAGTCATAGAAATGATCTTCCCCACTACTCTTGCAAGTTCCCTCGCTGTTACATCGGGAAAATGAATGATAGTTTTCTGTAGACAACAGATAGCATCATCGATTCGTCTGTCCGGAACTGAAATAGAGAATAGATTTGAATTCCGTGTTAAACCTAACCATTCAATGACTTGTGTTGGTATAAAATGTGATTTCTCAACATTAACCACCAGACCAACTCCTGACAACGTTTTCTGAATAAATTGAGAATCTAAAAGACATTGGTCCTCAGTAGAAGCGAACGCCAAACCATCATCTAAATATAATACAATCATAATGCCATTTTTTCTCAAGTATTTTACGATGGGTCTTAAGCATTTAGTAAAAATGAATGGAGCTGACGATAGACCAAAAGGGAGAACCGTATAGCAGTAATACTTGTTTTCCCACTGGAATCCTAAATAAGTTTGATAATTCTCAGCTATATCTATGTGATGATATCCTGATTTCAGATCAAATTTAATACAGTAAAAACCCTTTTCAAAATAATCTAATGCCGTCTTCCAGTCTTCAAATTTTATTTCATCATACTTGACATATTTATTTAGCCTACTTAGATCAAGGATCAATCTCTTTTTATTTTTGTTTTCGGTGACACTCAGTGGACTACACACAAATGGCTGAAAAGGAACTTCTAAAATACGTTTGTTTTCCATCAAATCTGAAATTTCTGAAGTAACAAATTCAAAATTGTTAATAGCAGACTTGTTATTTTGAAAACACATAGAAGGAGGATTTGAAACGAAAGGAATTTCATATCCAGATTCAATAACTTTCAAAATAAAAGGATTTGTGCCAATTTCTCTCCATTTACTAACATTTCTTTTCAAATTGTACTTTATCAATGACATTTGTTTTGAATTATTTTTCTGAAGGCATTTCACCTGGCCAGCAAGAGTAGAATAGCTTGTATAACCTGTATACTTATCATTGACTTTGTGACTTGTTTTTGGGGCAGTTGGTTTTCCAGTGACCAGTGGAAAAACAGTTGAAGCATACGTCGCTGGGCTGTGGTTGACGCCTTGTGAGTTTGCCACGAAAGGGCTGCTGCTGATATGTATATGTCTGAGATGTAGCAGTAGAGGAAGAACCAGAAGTAAGCTGGGCTGCCGAGCCTGCCGCTGCTGACGCTGTAGAAGCTCTGTAGGAGCCATACGGGTGGAAACGCTTGTTCTGGGTTTGCCTTTGCTGCCTAAGGGCTCGGTTTTCAGCGCTTCTAATTTTCTTCTCATCGTCAGAGTTGTCGGCAATTTCTCTGGACTGATACTCGTTTACTGTCTTCCACCCTGCAGGAGATGAATCGGCAATACGAATATATTTCTGGCGCGTTTTCAGTTTTTTCCGCAATTCGCCTATTATTGACACTGATTCACTGTCTTTATTTTCGAAAGCTCTTATCTCTACTTTTTCTAGACCCTCAAGAATTTCAGCATTAAAATCGTACTGAGCGCGATTCCCTTCAGATTTAATCTTAAGAGTAGCGTTTTCTTTAAGTTTCTTAGCAATGGACTCCGACTGTTCTGCTTTAAGCTGACCTGAAAGGTTTTGAAACTGTGACTGCAAAACTCCTGTAACAAGCTTCACCACGTCCGAAATATCCAACGGAGGATTACTACCAGTAGTTTCCTTTGTAACTTTCTTATTATCATTAGTCTCTAGCAAAATTTCGTCTCCAGAATCGCCCATGACAGAATATGATGAATGACGAAAACGTGTAGACTGCACGAAATAGAGCCTTCGAATGGCTTTCCCTATACAGAATTTCTTTCACGGTCAGTAATAGCCCGTGCTATGAATATTAATGTCACCTGACTAGGTGACCATTCTAACAGCCAATAGATGACAAGAATAAACAAACACAAACACGTGTTTGTGTAACATTAATAAATACGTTTTGTGTTTTCTGAGATCTGTAAAATTAGAGAATAGAATTTCATGTAAAGTTAATTTTTATACTTAAAGAGATATGGGACCCCTCTAGGAAACATGGGGCCCTGTTAAGTTAATAGGAAGAGTAATACATTTGTAAGGAAGATCCCAAAAAATACATCTTTCACTTTAGAAAAGGAGTTTACTTTTTCTCATTTCTTTAGGGGACGACCTACTAGTAGTTGATTGGGGGGGGGGGGAGCTGGAATTTTTTTCCGAGTCAGACTATTTATTTTTATGTCGGTGGAGGACAGATTATTTATTTCCAACAATAAGATCAAGAAAAGAATCTTCACTGAAAAAAAGTCTGACAGCAAAAAAAAAAAAAAAAAAAAAAAAAAAAACCAAACAAATAAAAAAATTGAAACACTCCTCAGATCCTCAAATAGATACACTGCCACACTCTTCAGAATCAAATAATCGTCACCTAAGCAGTTTGTATCATATTAAATATTATATTGAGTGGTCTTAGTCTGAGAGATTGTTGGTATGAGTATAGAGCAGCCTGGATGTTCCTGTCACCTGTTGTCTGCCATGATATGTCTCTAATTCGTAAATCTATAATCTGTCCCTGATCATAGTGAACTAGGGTCTGTAGATCATCTAGAGCTGTCCGTATACTCTGATTATGTCTACATATCTGTAGCACATGTTTTCTAGCTAAACAAGACATTTTTTTCCTTTTTTGTGTTTAGTAGAAGTATGTATAGGTTCATTTTACCTATTCTCACTTTTTGAAAATCGGATAGAAAAAGGTAAGATTTTATATGGGAATAGGTGGAATTTTTGTGTAAATAAATAATTAACTATGTAAACATATAATTACTGTACAATGATTAATGAACACCTATTGGAATAGAGGACAGGTATATTTGCTTTATTAAATTATAAATCAGACTTTACTAATATTTGAAAGAAAAAATGGATCTATAATAGAATTAAATTTTATTTTTTCTCCGTTGACATATTCAATCTAAAATCCGTTTGGATTTGGTTTTTTCGTTGTATGTTAAATCATTAACATAAGCATTATTCATGATATAAAAGGCATCATATATAATGAAAAATTATCGTAAAATATGATATATACATGAATCATGCGTTCCTCAAAACTTGCACATGTACATGCGATGGTCAATGAAATACATATTGTAATAGATGTACTAACAAGACTCAAATAACAAGACTCAAATCCTGAGTATCAATCTGTCAAACGTTGCGTTCAAATTATTTTTTAAGTATGCTTAAAAAACAAAAAATCTTGTTCTGAAATAGGTCGAAGGAAAAAGACTAGTAGTAAGTATACAAACATACGTGTATCAGTAAAGAAAAAAGAACTAGTTATGACGTTCAGATTATGCATGCATTGGCGAATCCAGGAATCTTGAAAAGGAGGGCAGCTAAGGTCGTCGAAGGTACCCTCAGTCACACAAAAAATTGATTTATTTATTGAATCTTATATTTTGGTCACAAAAAGGAGAGGGGTCCTAGTCCCCTATAAATCCATGAGTGGCATGATATGCAAATTGAATTTATTGCTGAAATATAAGAAATTTTCTTGCAAAGGAATTTCCCTTTTATCGCAACTTTTCATACCTGAGAGGAAAAACAAACTCTAAATGTTTTACGCCCCCCCTTCCAAAAAATCACACTTTATCTTCACTGAATGTAAAGATGATACAGTAATTTTATTACAGTTAAGATTTACAACTCCATAGCATCTCTCCAAGAATTAAGTTGACAGGAAGCGATTCTATTTTGTATAAAATTTAACAACCAGTTTTACAATCGAAGTGTTTATCCGGGCTTGCCGGAAAGTGTGCTCTAATAGTAATCTTAAGATTTTTTTTTTTACTTTTTATTTTTCTTACCAATTACCATTATTCATTTAGATACCAAATATTGCCCCCCCCCCCTCAACTGTTTACCAAAAAATAACAAAAACAAAAACGAAATGTTCATTGAAACTCCCAACACTTTCTGTCTGTAAATATTAATGTAGTAAGTTGGTGTAAAAAAAATAGTACTGAAAGAAATTGGAGTCGGAATTTATCCTCAGTTGTCTTTTTTTTTCGCTTGTCAAGTTCGACTTTTTTCTCCTCCCCCCCCCCCTTTCAAAAGGGATGCTACGTCACTACTATTTCAGCGGATTTCGTAAGAGACTTAACATGACTAAATCAACTGGTATTTATTAAGGAGTGATTAAATATGTATAAAGTACATCGTTTCTGAGAAAATTTATGCATTTTAAATCATCTAATCGAAAATAATATTTTCCGTTTTCCGTTCCGTTCCGCTTCCCGTTCCGTTTTCCGTTCCGCGTTTTAGCAACACCCTTTTCATATCGAAGTTTTTATATCCTGGTGAGCTTAAGATAAAAGATATCACAGAGTTTGCCATATCTGTTTCATATACACATGTATGGGTATTTTATTTGAGAAAGACCCTTATTGATTATATAAAAACCCAGATCTTTGATAAACGTGATGACATTCTATCGTCAACTTCCCTTAAGCCCGTGTCAAACTGTCACGATTTTTGGCTACGACAGAGTACGAGTTAAAAACTCGCGGTAATTCGGAGTTCATCGTAGAGATAGTCGTAGTGTTCCATGTTCCATGTTCAAAACAATCGTGGCCAGATACGATTTTTAATTATCCGTAAGCGATCGTACAGTAATCGCAATACACTCGTACACATAACCGTTGTAAATCTTCAACATTCGTGGGACACTCGCTAAAATCGTAGAACTTCCGACTCTGAGAGTTTCCTACGATTTATTGCGATTGTCCCACGAGTTTTTGCGAGTGTTTCTCGACTCAAAAGGAATGTCGTACGATTTCATGCGACTATGATACGAACACAGGCGATTGACGGCGAGTGCAATACAAGTACCGTGCGAGTGAACTACGAAATAGTACGATTGTACGAATACGCGTTGACCATAAAAGAAGATATCTGTTGATTTTCCTGTCAAAAATCAAAATGCCGCCAAGACAAAAGGGGAAGAAAACTCAAAAAGAAACTGAAAAGACTTGTAGTCCTAAAATTGAAGAACAGTTACAGAAGAACCACCTCCACAAGAATCAGAGCCGTTACATAAAAAGCGGCGACAGAACCTTAATTTTAGTGAGGAACAAGAGGCATAATTTGTTGAATGGCTTAAGAACCACCCTATATTTTACAATAACGGCTCAAAAGAATATAAAGATACACAGAAAAAGCAGCGCCTTTGGCAGGAGAGGGCTCAAGAAATGGATGTTTCAGGCATGAATTTTATATTAAATGCTGCATTTTGAGAAAATTGTTACTCTTGACACAATTGTTTTGTTAATTTACATAACAATTTTGCATGTTTTCTTTTTAGTGGAAGATTTACAAATCTGGTATAAAAGTATGCGCACAATGTATGGAACATTG
This sequence comes from Saccostrea cuccullata, assembly GCF_032062105.1. Taxonomy (NCBI): domain Eukaryota; kingdom Metazoa; phylum Mollusca; class Bivalvia; order Ostreida; family Ostreidae; genus Saccostrea; species Saccostrea cuccullata. The sequence continues at coordinate 13,375 of NW_026933312.1, read as the reverse complement.
TCTCAAACGAAATCAGGTGACGGCCGTAAGGAACTTACTGAGAGAGACAAACGGGTCAAAGAGTCATTTTCTTTCCTATCCGGCCATAAAGTTCGTGTATTCAGTAGACAAGCCGTAAGTGTAAGTATCATATATTACACTACTTATAAATGCAGACAACTATATTTTTTTCCTTCTATTTATTTTTGATAAATTATTTTATTGCTGTAGCTCCGGACAAAATTGGGCCTTGACAGCTCAGATAGACCTGACACACCTCAGACGGTCGATAGTGAAGAGGAAATCGAAAATGAGGAAGACGATCAAGGAAATCAACCGTGTAACTTTTCCACTGTCACTTAAGACCCAAGCTCTACAAACTTTCCAAGCATGAAGGCACGTACTGCAAAAAAGAAAACAAACATCAGAGATTCGGACATGTTAGCTCAGCTTAATGAGAGGGTTACGGAGTCAAAGACACTGCAGAACAGAATTGACGAGCTTGTCAAGTCAGCAGATAATACCCGCACAGCTTGGGCAAATTGGATGGGCACCATGCTTCCTTATATCCATGACGACTTGTGGGAACAATATCTTCGACAGTTTTTCGACAGTCTCCTTTGGAATTATTCAACAGAATACGAAAAGAAAGAGCACAAGCCTCTAATCTGACAAATTTGTCATCATCTCAGCAACAGCAAAGAGCAAGTGTAGAACAGCGACAAAGTTGTGGCGGTTTTCAACCAATCAACTGGGACACAACACAGCCTCGTTATGACCAACAACAACATGTTCAGTCAACTCCAAGATCGTCCTCAAACTCCTTCCACATCAGTTCATTTCTAAACAACCTTCAGTCAGATTTACCTTGTGATGAATCTAACCTTCATGCCGAAAAATCAATAATATATAGCACTCAGAATTGTGAAGGTTCCTTTTCTTGAGGAAAAAATCCAAACCTTTTTTTTTTAATTTGCCCATTCACGGAATGAAACATTTTTAGTCATGATTGGTGTTTTATTTTATTTTTATTATTCTTTTCTTTGCAAAGTACATTGCACTGTAATAATTATCATAAGACATTAAAGTTACTGATCTACAAGTAAATGTACATGTGATTCAGTTGTTCATTTTCAGTATACACATATGTTATTACGAGTTTGTATTTTAAGTTTGTTTTATTTCTGGTTTGTTCAGAGAATGAGTATTAACATTGTCCAATGTTTCACGTTTATTAATACACAATAAATTTAAAACAATGTCCTGATTTATTTAATAATTTACAATGTAGTACATTAACAATCAAACGGTCGTCAGAAGAATCATCAGAACACACTTATAAATCTCTAAATCATAGTCATTATATCATGTCATTCTGCCAGGGAACCGCCCCAACGGGTGAGTTGTAGTAATGCTTCAGGTAGAGCCTCTGGGTCTTTGCTGCTATAGTTGCTCGATTGCATCCACCAACGTTATCCAAATCTGTAAGGTTTGCACAGTCTCTCCAAGCCCCCGGAACCACGTGATGATTTAGATCTTCCTGATCAAGATTTTTCGTCTTGGAGATTTGGAAATCTCATTCGCATCAAATTATGAAGACAGCAACATGCTAATACAATAGATGAAACAGTTTCTGGTTCTTGGCGCATGGGAGCTAAGAGGCATTGCCATCTGTTGGCAAGTATTCCAAATGCGTTTTCTACAACGCGCCTTGCTCTGCTGAGTCAATAATTGAATATACGCTCCTCATTGGTCAAAGTCCTTCTTGCAAATGGTTTCATAAGCCATGTCCTAAGAGGGAAGGCGTCATCACCCACGATGAAATACGGGATGTTTCTGTTATCATTTGGTAGAGGGTCAGCTTCTGGAAATCCAATATTTTGATTTTTGGTGACATCTTTTAATTCTGAGTTGTTAAACACAGTAGCATCTGATGCAGAACCATTTGCACCTACGTCAACCCAAATGAATTTATAATCAGCATCAACAAGCCCCATAAAAATGAGGGAGTGGAACCCTTTGTAGTTATAAAGTGAACCCCCGTTTCGGGGACATTTTATAGCAATATGCTTCCCATCCAAAGCACCAATGACATGGTCCAAGTTCCATCTATTTTTGAACTGCTCAGCTATCTGTTGCCACTCATCTGTAGTTGTAGGACATGCAATTACTTCATTAGCATATTCCGCTATTATACTTTCACAAACTTCTCGAATCAGCAAGGAAATTGTATTATGTGGAACTCGAAATCCGTACATAAGACTTGTGTATGACTCTCCTGTTGCTAAATACCGAAGTGTTATGGCCAACTTTTTGAATACATCCTCCGTTTCAAGTTCTTTCATCAGACGATCAAAATATCCATACTGAGTACGTCTAGTGATCCAGGGTCTTATCCAGTATCTTCTTCTTTGCCTCCGTGGACGTCCGTTGTGTAATAAATGCGCAATTGCCTCGTCATTTTCAGCAATATTCTGTTCAAGTTCCCCCAAATATTGCAGCACTTGATGCCTCCGCACTGTAGCTACTGTCATAATTATACAACTTCGAAACTATGCTAAAGAATTTCAAGCAACCCCTCGATATATATACTCAAACCAAGTATACTCGTAAGAACTCGTATATGCATCGTAAAGACTCGTAGATATTCGCAAGAGCATCGTATAAAATCGCGTTTTATCGTACAAATTCGTATAAAGATCGTATTGCGTTCGTTTTGTGATCGTCTTTGCTCGTACATTACTCGCCAAAACTCGCTCTGTTATCGAATAAGCCTCGTACATTGTTGAGCGGACATCGTAGTCGTATCGTGACACACTGGAAAAAATCACCCTCTGTCAAATAATGCTAGGCTAGCGTGGCGATTTATGGTTTTTTGTAAGTTGTGTGGAATCGTAGCAAAAATCGTGACAGTGTGACGCCTTACTTATGCAGCAATATACCTTCATCACCTGCAAACGGAGTTTATTTATTCAGTTGATTCGATATGCAAGAGCTTGCTCTACGTATGAATAATTTCTAAAACGATTTTAAAACGCAAAATCTAATGTTCTCTACTTCCACCAAAAACGTCCAAATCCTGCTGACACTGTAAGCTTGCGTCTCGGTAATGAACTCATTGAATTTTCCAACTCGTATACAATCATCTTGGATTCTCTGAAGTTCCAGTTTTGACCCTGGCGAAAGAACATCTAATGCTAGCGCAAAAGGACGGCAAGCATATTTTGCATTAAAAAAAATCGAACAGCTCAGACCAATAACAGAGCCAAAATGTATTTAAAAAAAGTTATCTTACCATCAGTTCTTTACAGCAGCGAATTATGGTGCAATCTTCGGACAAAAGACATAGGAACACACAACGCATTCCAACATTTCGTCGTTAAGAATTTTATTGGAATGCCCCATCATACAAGATCAGACATGTGCGAAAGCCTTTTAAATCTCCCTCCAATCACAGCAGAGAAGTCAACATAACTTACCTTACCAAGCGAGTATTTATCATTCGACTGTTCTCCTGCCTTTTTATCACCAGTACTATAAATATTATGGGTTTATTCAGGACATAATTCCTACACTCTTGAAATACAATTTAAACCGTGTGTTAACTGATTATCTCGAAAGTGGATTCTTCCCCAATATGTCTCAGTGGAAAATACATTATTGAAATCCTCTGTCACCTCGTTTCTCTAGATGTCTTTTCGCTCAACCGAATGCTTGCCGACCCTGACTGGATTAAGCATTCCCTGCGCAAGCAAACCATCTAAGCATCTGTGGACCATCCCAAAAAATATTCATGAAATTGTTCTGTGTAAATTCATTGTTAAGCTATGGACCCCTTTAGATACACTACCGGAAACATGCTGCCTCTGCGCAAAATCTTTCACGATCGTGTTTGAGCACATGACTACTGTCTGCCCTGAAACATCTCTGTATCGCGACGCCTGGTGGTAAACTGTGATTGAGGACTACGACATCTAACTAGGCGCCGAACTTTCAGGGCTCTCAGGAAATGAATGATATTTATTTCTGCTCAGTGCCAACACCCTTACTCTTGAACGTTGACACACCAGGGGCCCGTTTTACAAAAGAACTTACGACTAAGACCAAAAACTTCAGATTATTGTAAAATTATGCAAAATTAATAATTTTCCCTGAAATTGTTTGTGTAAAAATATCTTAACACATTCCTTTGAAAAATTTAAAAATAATTTTCTATATAATGTTAATTAAAAAGTTATATGAAGAATTAAATCTAGTCTTATGTCGTAAGTCCTTTTGTAAAACGGGCCACGGAACTCCATATCTTCAACTTCATTATGAAAGAGATGTGGCAGCGGTCTATCACAGAATGACAACGGCGTTCTCTTGAATGGACTAGATATTTCTAATCCCTGTACATTAACTTTGTGGCAAACGTACATGTTAATTTCTCCGAGCTTAAGCTCATTTTCAAATTTACTTTTGTACTCATAAAAATAATAAGCCCTTATGTAAAGTTATCTTTTGTCTTTCCAATATTTATTCTTATATGTTCATGAATCTATAATAGGAGGAAATAAATAAATAAAGAAAGAATGAATGAAGAGCTTGCTATACGTATGAATAATTTCTAAAACAAGGTAAATTATTGAAAAACAAATTGATGAAACAAGAATATCAGCAGTCTCGTTTAAAGCCATCATTTCGTAAGTCGTATCGTTCACGGTATCTCAGTCGGTAGAGCGCCCGCTCCGTGATCGGGAGGTCGTGAGTTCGTATCTCGACCGCGTCTAAATAAGTCGATAAAAAATGGGTAGCAATTAGCTGTTCCTTCGCCATGCGCTCGGCACTTTGAAGTGAAAGTTGCGGGTCCTTCGGATGAGACCTTAAAAACCGAGGCCCCATGTCAGCGGCAGAAGTTGGCACGATAAAGATCCCTCACTCCTCAATGGCCCTCGGTGCCGAGTAAAGGTCAACATTTATGCTCTTCACCAGCATATGGTGACGTCTCCATATGAATGAACATTTTTCGAGGGGGACGTTAAACAATATACAATCAATCAATCAATCATAAGTTGTACGGTCGTTACAATGACCTTGCCACCAAATGCAATTTATCATTGAGTCAAATGCTGACTGACGTTTTTCATACAAATTGTTTGTCCATTATTTATACAATGAATCGACGACGGATTTTTCCGTTATTTCCCGATCATGACAAGGAGCACACGGCGGGTGTGACCAGTCGACAGGGGATTCTCACTTCTCCATGGCACCTGATCCCATATGATATTTTGGAGGTCCATGTTTCACCGCTCCTATTTTGTATTGTTCATGACTTTTGATCTTGATTACTGTTCGTTATCTCAATATATTTCATTTGAAAAAAGTATTAGATTCTGTAAACAAATATTGTTAATTTGAATGATGCAGAAATAGAATAATTGGTAATCATGTTATCCCATCTCCTCATGGTATTGGGGTTCTTTCCTAAACTTATATTGCATGCTCCTAAAAAATTAACACTCAGCTGAATGCTTTTGAGTACCTTAATAGAAAATAATCTTTTTACATGTATTGCTTCGGAAATTGGAAAACAAATTGACATGTATCTTGTAAAGTAGAAATCAGCTGTTTCAATACTGTACTCACAGAATAACACAAATAGATCAAAATGGCACTACTTAAAATCAGCTTTGTGAGGAAATTCAGAACCAGCCGTGTAACAGATAATTGCTTTTATTATTTTATGAAATAATAATTATAACTGTATATCATTATATTTTCCCAAGCATTATTTTTACGAGATACCTTTTTATAAGCGAGACAAAATTATTTCTAGCTATAGTTTTTGTTGTTTATAAATATTATTATTATTATATACATGAGAATGACAGCCTACCCTAATTAATGAAAAGCGATTTACAGTTACCTGAATCATTTCCATAAATGCAATGTACATGCATTTGAAAAAAATAATCCAGTCTTAAGGAAATTTGTTGTCAGTAGGTCTTTAGAGATACATATTTCTCTCAGGTAGCCAGTTAAAGATGAAAAAGTAAAGAATATGATATATTAAACAAGAAATTAAAAATGAAAAAAAAAATTGCTCAGAACACAAATTTGGATAAAGACTTACTTTAAGATTGAAATACATTACTTATAAGGACCATTTTTATCTTGAGGCCAAAATTTATTTATCTGCATTGTAGATGAATGTTGAATCTCCATTCACTTTCACCATGATAAGATTTTTTTACTTAAGGTCAGACGATACGTTCCTCAGAAATCTGTTTTGTGTATTTTCGTGATATATGAAAGATATTTAAAATTATATTTACCTTGTAATTTCTATAAACTTGTTTTTAATTGTCTTAAAAAATTTAACGCTTAACTTTTATATTTCGGCAATTTTTATTGTTTTTTTCCCAAAGAGATTAATAGGCAACACCATCCACTGGTATACTGCACAAATTCCTGGTAATGTACCTCAATTTTTTGTGAGTTAACTTGTTAAAACAGCATTACTTCAAAGACAAATTCTTGGGGAAAATTTTTTTTATAATAGGAACGTATCATCTGTCCTTAAAATTAATTTGTCATTTGTCTTTCTGTATCATTTGTTTACATGGAAGACTTGTTATCTTTTGAAAATATTTGAAAAGTTTATAAGGAGATAATCAGCTCGATCTAAGGATGAAATATTGTACACTGTACATTTAATTTAAATACGTGTCTTTTTTTAACTCTTTAAATAGGGTGCTTGAATGTCTAAAATATAATTATTTATTTCCAAAGTGTCATCTTGAAAATTAAAACGAATTAAAAAAAATATGTAAATTGATATTCTTTCTGTTCTGAATGCTTTTTATTACAAACATTAGACATGTATATAATAATGGTAAATAGAGACTTCAAATTTAAGATTATTACAAAACTTCTTGAAAAATAAACTTATAATTTGTAAAACACTTTGGCTTTTTTTTTTACAAACACAGTTTACAACTTTCACAAAGAAAAATTATTATGATATAAATGGAAACAAATTTAGAATCACTGATTTTCATTAGTATTTAAAGTTAATTTTACGTGTAACAGAAGAGAGATGGATGTTATACAAAGATCTGCAATTATTGTTACTCTACGCTGCATCTAAGAATCGGTTGCTTCTGTCACGTTTTTCTTGCGACGCATCAGCATGTGATACATAATAACTAAAAGACACTAAAGAGCTTATAGATTGCCGTTATAATTCTGATTATTGTGGCAGTCTTTATTTTCTGAAATGACATCTGGTAGAGTGAATATTGATACGAGTATAGCGCAGCCTGGAGGTTCCCTGTCACCTGTTGACAGATCCCCAGAATCTGCCACGATATGTCTCTGTAATCTAAAGGTATACGCTGTCCATGACCAGATTTAACTAGGGACTGTAAATCATTTAGAACTGATTGTACTCTCATTGTGTCTACATGTCTGTAGCACAAGATCTCTAGCATGTATACCAATACAAATGGTGGGACATATAATGCAGACCAGTCATTCTGTTGGGCAGACTGTTGTTCTTGTACCAATTCACTGATGTAATGGATTTCATTGTATAGTATGATATTCCATGCTACAGCTTTACTCATCTTTGTAGACCAGGAATGTCCCCCTACAGTCTCAGTATACATCCCTGTATCTATATTAAACCTATATATCAAATATGGCTGTATTAACTTGTCCTTGATCATATCTATAAAAGATAAAGCTTCCATGTATCTAAGTGTTTTGTAATAATACATGGCTATGTGCATCATGTCAGTTATAAATATACATCCAAACTTGGCTGCTAATTTCAGCATGTGACAGGACATTTTGTCAGCTCTATACCTCTGTTTGTTTTTATGTGTGTAAGTTTCCATATGTAATATAAAAGCAGTTCTCTGAAGGACAGAAGCTGTAACTTTCTGTAGCATCATGACTTGATACTGTGTCAGGAGGGGTGAACCTATCATCTGTTCTACTGTATGTAAATATCTCATACAGGTTTCTAGGTTTGGTGTCTAAAGTGTTTCAAATCTATATATCTCCTTCAATAGCTCTCTATCAAACTTGGTCTCAGAAATCAGAGTATGTTCATCTGTACAGATGGAGAGGTGGGGGTTGTGAAGGACATTTATGATATAAGATCTAATGGAGGGAATGTGTAGCAGGAATGCTAAACCCTTCTCATAAAACCCATTTAGTCTTATAAATATCTGATGCTGTGCTTCACCATGGACTTTACTCAGAAACATGTTATTTTGGGGAATAAAAAAAATTAAAACATACGCCCTCATAAAACCACTTAAGGATGAGTTTGAAACAAACCCAAAAACACTCCAGGAGAGTTTGTGGACACCAATGTTGTAATGTATTCTGCTGTAACACCCAGAAAACTGCTGTCTTCATGTGATAGGAACACAGTAATTTATCATCATCACTTTTACCATTGTTAATTATTTCTGTTAAGAACAATTTAAGCAAGCCATAAGTTAAGAATTGAGAGTGATTCATAGCACACACAAGTTTATGTTCTGCAAGAGAGAAAGAAATTCTCCATTCATTGTGCACATGATGTTCTAATTTATGTCCTATTGCTACAAAGTGACATCCATTTTGTACTATATCATCAACAATATGAGACTTGGGCCAGGAGTGACATCTTTCTATCCAAGAGGAGGCAGATGGAGGCCAAAAATCACTTAGAAAGCAGTGGACAAAATCATATTCAAGTGATTCATGAAATCCGCTTGCGCAGGGTCCATGTGGAATGGAGTCAGAAAAAGTTGAAGAACACATAATCTTTCTGTATTCTAAACTGGCGATATAGAGCTTATCATTTATTCTAAGACAGGTTCTCTGGATTGTTCTGTCCATGCTTGGTGACAGTAAGTATAAAAAAGTGAATCCTGGTGGACTATCAGAACAGTCACAGAGGATCAGTGTTTGTCTGTGTGTGTTGTAATACTGAGACTGAGAGAATTCCCAGATCACACGGTGATTATTTGGCCACATCATATAGTCTACATCTGATCCATTCAGTCTGAATCCTTCTCTGAGACTTCCACTTATCATCTGACTGATCTCATAACGTTTTATCAATTCATTTACCACCATATCCCAGATGTCTGCTACATCTCTCCTCATGGCCACCAGTTGTGAAGTCCCCAGTTTAACACACAGTCCCAGGAACACTGACTCAGACACACCTTGTAGGGCTGTCTTTCTAATGATGATTAAAGAGAATTTAAGATGTCTTGATAAACGTGATATATGTTATTTACTTAACCATTCAATACTTACATAATTTTTATAAGATTATATTTTTATTGGCTAATCTATAATTATTTAACTTTCAGCCTTCAAAAATTGCTTTTACTTTTACAATGAAAATTCACTTTCATTGTGAATCATGATCAATTGTTCTCAGCATATCATTAAATTTACAAAGAGCAAAATAGAAGAAAATAAAAGTGTTTTCTTGTATATGAAGTTTAAGTGATCCAAAAATTAAAGTAATACACAAATATTAATTAAAACTCACATTGGTGAAGTTCTAAAGGAATTCATTTTTACAGGTAAGATATGAAAATTACCAGGTGCTATAAATAGTACAGAAAATCCCTTTAAATCTTCTTTCATTTTATATCTACCTTTTACCTTTTGTGTTCTCTGAGAAAATAAAATAAATAAAATGGCATTTATAGGGCAAGGTAATTATAATGCTCTGTAACTAAAAATAGTATTGAACCCATCTGGGAAACGGGGACATTTGTAAGGAAATCTGCTCGACCCCCCCCCCAAAAAAAAGGAATGCTATAATTACCTATAGTTTATTGAAGTTAACTATGATTAACAATAGTAAATCAATGTTTTTATTTCAGTAAATCAATTTATTCTTAGTATGAATTTCAGATAAATATGTTTTATTTTTTAAAATTACTATTATTTTATTTCTGATTTTAAAAAAAGAACCATTTCTTGAATATTAAATTATGTTGTCAAAATTACATTAATATGCAATCTAAGAAAAATTAAATAAAGCCTCTAGATCATGAAAAAGTTCCAGAGAATAGTTTCAGAGTAAGTCAAAGTACTAACTACCGTTAACTATAACATAATTATTGTTGACCAAAGTATTTTTTTGTTAGTCCCCTATTACTTAAGGAAAGGGGATTATGTTTCTATTATTTCTTAAGCAGTTTGTATTTGTATAAAGCAGCCTAGAGGTCTCCTGTGACCTGTCGACAGATCCCCAGAATCTGCCATGATATGTCTCGGTTATCTCTAGGTATACACTGTCCCTGATCATAGTAAACTAGGGTCTGTACATCATCTAGAGCTGTTGGTACTCTTGTGCTATCTTTGTGTTTACTTGTCTGTAGCACAAGATTGCAAGACAATAAATGAATAAATATGTTTTCTTTAGACAAGACATTTGTGCTGGGAGGGTTGGGTTGTAAATGTTTTTTTTTTGGTTTTTTTGGTTTTTTTTGTTTTGTTTTTGTTTTTTGCTTATTTACAAAATTTTACTGATAAAAAGATTACTGTAGATTACATTTAATTCGAGTATTTTTTCCAAGACATATGTTCTTTTTTTTATTTGTTTAGTAGATGTAAATATATTTTTTTTTTGTTTATTACAACAGTTTCAAATAATCATAAATAAATGTTTGAATTGTACAGTGTTAAATTTTGCTAATCAATAGATGACTAGATAAAAGTTTATTCGAGTATTCCTTGCAATTTAAATATCCTTAAAACCATAGTGGTTTATTGGACATTATCAATAACTTCCTATATATTTATAACTGGTTGAATTGTAAAGTGTACAATTTTGCTGATTAAAGATAAAAATCAATTCGAATAATTTGATTGAATGGTTGCAGAGAACATTTAATGAAATCAACCCGCTTTAAGATCACTTGGAATTCCGTCAGAAAAATCTGTATATTAGAGAAGAAAAGAGTCTTATGATAATCTGATAATTTGACATATTCGAGAAAAGTCAGTTATATAATCGATACAATGACCTTGACAGCAAATACAATTTGTCATTAAGCCAAATGCTGACTGACGTTCTTGATCTAATTGTAGAACCTTTATTTACACACTGAAGAGACGACGGATTTTTCGTTATTTCCCAATCATGCCAAGGAGCGCACAGAAGGTGTGACCGGTAAGCAGGTGATTTTCACTCCGCCATGACACCTGATCCCACTTCTGATGTTTTCCGGATTCTCACTCCTCCGTGACACCTGATCCCACCTCTGATGTTTTAGAGGTTCGTGTTTGCTCGACTCCTGTGTTGCATTGTTTTATGGACTTTTGATCTTGAATACTGTTCGTTATATCCATATATTTCATACGAGAGTGTAGTCATTTGCACTTATAAAGAATGGACGGTTATCTTGGGCATTTACAACTATGAGAACTAATAAAGGAACTCCGAGGCAGACACTCCCAATTTTCCTTGTGAAATCTTTACCATCTAATAAATGAATTTCATTGTGCTTCACCATAGATTTTACCCAGAAAAATGTTCTTCAGAGAAATAACAAAATTAGGGACAGTGTGAAAGTTAGCGACACCAATCAGTCAAACCTGTAAGAGATTTATTAGGACCCAACACTCCAAACCACACTTATAGTAAACATTTTTTTTGCAAAGAGCAGATAAATTTGATTTGAATTATGCAAGTAGTTGTAGAGTGTTTCGGCTATTAAGAAGGCTCATCAGGAGTTAGTCGACATAAATCATTGTGTTCATTTTAGGTGATACCTGATAAACTCGTCACCTATGTTCTTGTGTTTGCTGTAAGCTATGACTGGTTGAGAATTGAATAAATCAAAATCATTATTCTTAATAAAACCCATAATCAATATCTTCAAAATATACTCGATGATGCCTACACCCCCTTTTATTTTAGAAAATATAGCTGAGAATTTTTATCCCTGCATGGATTAAAACATAAAAACGTAGAAGTTAGATCTCTAATAAGTTTCATTTATTCAATAAACCCTTTACAAGATTTAGATACAGCACTGCTTGGTTACTTTCTTTGCTTAGCAACAATTCAAAGTTTAGCCACACAGTTAGTCAAGTACATTAAAAACCCTCTAAACATCTGAATATGATTATAATGATTCTTATAATTGAAATTTTTTGAGTTTCATGTTATGGGTATTGTTCAAAAGATTGTCTGAATGAGTATAAGGCATCCAGTAGGTTCCCTGTCACCTGTTGACAGATTCCCAGAATCTGCCATGATATGTCTCTGAGTCGGGAAGGAATTTCTATCTCCTGGTCCTGATGGACTAAGACCTGTAAATCGTGTAATGCTGTCTGGGCTCTCGTTTTATCCACATGTCTGCAGCTCAAGACCTCAAAAATGTAGCTGAACTGATGGTGGGATATACAGAGATGACATAATGTTCTCTACGCAGGCTTGCTGCTCCAGTATAATTCACTGAAGTAAATCATTTCATTGTCGAATTTAACGTGATACAGCCTACCTCAACTTTGTACAACAGGATTGTCCCCCTTCAGCCTCAGTATACCGTTCTCTGTGAACAGTTTTGTTATACATTACATGTGGCTGTGCTAACCTCAGCTTTGTTATAAATTACATGTGGCTGTGCTAACCTCAGCTTTGTTATAAATTACATGTGGTTGTGCTAACCTCAGCTTTGTTATAAATTACATGTGGCTGTACTAACCTCAGTTTTGTTTTAAATTACATGTGGCTGTGCTAACCTCAGCTTTGTTATAAATTATATGTGGCTGTACTAACCTCAGCTTTGTTATACATTACATGTGGCTGTACTAACCTTAGCTTTGTTATACATTACATGTGGCTGTGCTAACCTCAGTTTTGGTTTAAATTGCATGTGGCTGTACTAACCTCAGTTTTGGTTTAAATTGCATGTGGCTGTGCTAACCTCAGCTTTGTTATGTCTATGACCGATAAAGCTTTTTTGTATAGTGACGTCATATGAAGATAAGTAGCGATAAAAAATTAAGAAGCAAAGTTGAACAAAATGTCAAGCGCATCCTATTGCAGTCATCAAATTACGTCCGGCGTCGTCACTTCCGGTCAAACCGGAAGTAGTCATAAAATGCATATTTTTTGCCGTTCTTGACATGTTTTTGGGTAATATATGTCATTGGAAGCATAAAACTCAATTTTCCGTCGTCAACGTCACTTCCGGTCAAACCAGAAGTAGTCGAAAATGGCTTACTTTTGCCATAATCAATACATATCTGAGTGTTTTAAATTTTTGGAGACGTCATTACTCTTTTTTTTTTTTAAAAAAAAAGTTACTTCCCGGGCAAAAAGGACGGAAGACCTACTGTTGCTTTGCAAATAGTCCTATAAAGAATTCCAAAA
>NW_026933311.1:0-5690 GCF_032062105.1 Saccostrea cuccullata | reverse complement strand
CCTGTCCATCAGATTAGACCGTATAAATCGAGGTCCCTATCGTAGTAGGTGCACGATCGAAATAGATCCCTCACTGCTAAATGGCCCTAAGTACCGACCATAGGTCAAAATTTGCAGCTCTCCGTATGTTTGAACAATTCTTAAGAGGGACGGACGTTAAACAAAAAACAAAAAAAAACCAATTACAAGATAGGACAATTTTCGAATTACACTTTTATTGAAAACTATATTATATTACCAGTAATAACATGTCGAGCAGGAGTGTATTTAAAATTTAAAAAGAACATGAACACTAGCATTTTTTTGTTTCGATTTTGTTGTAGATGGTGCTAAACATCAATTGCAAGGACTGTTGGGTTTGTTTGTAATTGAAAAATTGCAAATATCTGTATGAATTACAGGATGAAGATTTCAACTTGCAATATGGTGAAATAATTACAAACATTTATATGATTAAGAATGTAACCAAAGTTTAAGGCAGCTATCCCTTTCAAAAATTTAAGTCTAGGAACCGACGAAGAGTAGAACTTTATTCTGATACACGTGTCAGCTTAAAAGAGCCTGTACGTGCACATAATAAGCATTATCATAAGCTTGTTTTCTGTAGTTAAAGAGTCGTTGCAAGGAAACCTACCCGATGATCATGTCAACTAACAAATATATCAAACAGTGTGGATTTTGAGTACCGGTAATTATTGTAAGCGTAAAAGATTTATCTTATCTAAGTAATTTCACGTATCATACCTGAGATCATTTGCATAAGATACAGTATGATTTGGGGAAATTCATATTGATACAGCTAGGCTATGTTGTATTCTGAAAATTCTTTAGCCTCACTCTTTGTAGGGGATTAAATTTCTTAATTTTCAAGTTTTTGCTGGTTTTAATCTAGTGTACAGAGACATGTTTCGTGTTTTTCATTCGTTCAGCAACTTTGTTTTATACATGACAGTATCTTTTTAAAATGCTTTTGCTTGTATAATTACAGATACATTATTCATTACGATTGACACATTTTTTTAGATGAGGTCACCATTTACTTCCTTAATATATATGTATATACTAATTTAAGGAAAAATAAAAAGAATAATCCACTCTAAAAAAATAGGAAATTATTAAAGCAATGTTTAGACATGACGCTCATTGATATGGCTATCTTTCAAATTGTTTATTAAAAACATGAACTTTTTTTCCTTTTAGGAAATGGCAACATTATTCAATATCTAAATTATGAAGGGGTTTTTTTTAAAAAGACACCTGTAAATGAAGTATTCTGTTTAATATAAATAATGTCAACTATTCATTCAAAGGATACGTAAATATCCATATGACTAAAAAGAATGAAAAAACGACTCTTTAAATTTGTCACTATTATTTATGTTTTAAAATCAAAAACTTACAAATGTGATGTAAGGTTTTTCCCAAAAGTTGCAGCACTTTAGAAAAATTTATTCTTCCATAAAAGTGTTTTTGAAAAAATTATTGATAAAACAAGTGATAAAAATATTTCCTGAAACTTAAATTTGCCTTCTATTAGTTGATAGAGCAAGCAGTTTATCATTTTTTAAATTGCTATTCCCTTTTTTTCTGTACTGCAACAAGAGAAGGCTACTGTGTTTAAAAGTTTTTTTTTTTGGAAAAAATAGATCATAATGCTCATCAATATATTTTAGGTACACTTTCTGGCAACATTACTGAAATAATTTGACATTTCGGAAAAACCAAAACTGTTTTTAGTGCTGTAATTTTCAATATTCAATTTCAAATGATTTGCAC
This sequence comes from Saccostrea cuccullata, assembly GCF_032062105.1. Classification (NCBI taxonomy): domain Eukaryota; kingdom Metazoa; phylum Mollusca; class Bivalvia; order Ostreida; family Ostreidae; genus Saccostrea; species Saccostrea cuccullata. The sequence continues at coordinate 3,914 of NW_026933311.1, read as the reverse complement.
TCGCTAAGTTCTTGCAAATCTGTTTTTCAGTGATGACAGTAATTTTAAGTGTTGTATAAACATAGAGCGATAAACGATACATGTGTTCGTAAGTACATGCAAAATCTCTCTCTCTCTCTCTCTCTCTCTCTCTCTCTCTCTTCCAAAAAGTAATCAAAAACAATTTTAAAAATTACTTCATGAATGGTAAAATAATTACTTTTTAAAAAAATAATAGGAGACAAAAAAATTTTTTTAGCATGTCCAAATGGTTGGATCGATCCAATTATTCAAAAAGTGCCCCGAAGGCAGGTATGGACAGTTGTGCAGGGAAATATGTCCTACACATTGTGAAAAATTGGCCACCATGTACATGGATGCATAATTGGTAATTGCAATATTCAATCTTGAAATGAATTACTGTGATTTCATCAATTTTTGTTGGCAACAACTTTTGAATTTTGAAAAACAATCGTTTTCGAGGGTACCTAATTTGTTGACAAAGGCATTGCATATACAAATGAATAACATGTTTCTTACTAAATGAATATATAATTTCGTGGATCTGCTAAAACCAAATCCTAAAAAAATTGTGCCTAACAAATATTGTTGAAACCACAGTAAGGAGAAAAAAAAAAAAAAAGGAAAAAGTGTAAAATATTAAGATATATTAAAATATATAAAGTGTAATTGACAAAATCTTAATAAATTTAATTACTCTTTAACACACTTAAAAAACAACATTTAAAGTTTGCAAATATAACCTGTCCTTGGAAGTATGTTGACTGACTTGGTTTGTACATTATTAATTTTTTTTTTAATTCTAATTTGAATTTGACTATGAAATTGTCCTTAAACGTGATCAATAGATGATGCCTCTGACGGTATGAACCGATTGACGGGGCGTGTTTACTCCTCCTAGGCCCCCGAACCAATCCTGTATTTCCAAAGGGTCCGATGTTAAAATTTTATTGTGATAATCAAAAAACTCCTTTGAATATAATACATGTAATCAATGTCTTTTTAATAAAAAAAATATATTTACTTCATGTTTTTGATTTGCGTGAGTTACTGGCGTGTAAATCTCACAGAGGTATCACGTAGGCATATTTCATGAAGCGCGCTATGTGATTTACAAAACAAATTATTTTTATTAAACTTTCAAATTCAGTATATTTACATAAATAATACATTACAAATATTTAAAAGTATAAAATATATATAAAATAAATTTAAATGCTTAAATTTTTACTGACTACATTTACATTAGGGAACAAATGCATTGTAAATTACTTTAATTAGCGCAAGTTTTTCTTTATATTTTACGGTGAGGGCATGAAAATGGGATTCAAATCAATAAACCAGTTGGTTTAGAAGAAAAACACAGCTAAGGCAAAATTTAACCATATTCCATTTTCCTTTCAATGTAAACAACTAATTGTAATATTTACTCAGCGTCCACATTGATCATCGTTAAGTTTAATTTCTTTATTTTTTTAAAATTTGTTACATACAAGTACATGTTTTATGTGATGCGAGTTGCATTAATGTTTGATTCCAGGTATTTTTAATTTTGATAGATAGTATTCAAATTTTAGACCTTAATCTAAAAAACATTTTATTGTAATTACCCAAAACTAAAAACAGTGCCCCCCCTTTCTCTCAAAAAGAAATTGGGTTATTGCTGGATTTGTCGGTGGAATTGCTATCATTTAAATTTTCATCGGGGTTCAACACAGTATAAATCTGAAAAACAAAAACCTTTTTTATAATTTTATTTGCTAGTAAAACCAAAAAATTTTTATATTATTTGTCCCTGTATGTTTATAAAATTGTAAAATATATTGGATAAAGTGAATGTCTTTGTTTTCCATTGTAGTTTATTATATTTACTGAGGAACGGAAAATCATTATCAAAATAATCGGATGCACTATAATCGATTAATAATCGATATATTTCAAGCATTATTTTTCATTTTTGAAAAAAAATAAATGGGTAAAAACGTAGGTGTGTTTTCAAAAGCATTTTTTTAATGTATTTTGTAACATTTGACTCGTTTTTAAATCATTACCTAGAATTTAATTACATTGATAAAAGAATGAAAAAAGAAGTCAAAAAAATAATTTGCTTTAAACAAATTTTTTGATTAATTGATTAAAAAAATTAAAGTTTATTATCTATAATGGGGGGCCATTTCATTAGAAAATTTGATTTAATCGATTAATCGGAACTTCAATACCGAAAAACTCCAATAACTAAGAAATAATTAATTTTACTTATGATCAATTCACTATGTACCTTTTTTATTCTTTCAGACAAAAGCCGTAATAAATTTTTCATTTTTTAAAAAAATTTACGAGGGATTTTCAATAAATAATGCCCTGGGCTCTATGACACACAGCATAGAAATCTTATGACATTGACTTTACTTTCTTATGATTTAATCTTTAATGAATTGATTACAGTTTATATTTCCACTTTTTTTACATTATTTCATTATGGTAATTTTGTTATAAAGTTGATTCAACTGTTTAGTTTTTGTGTTTGTGGTGGGTGTTTAGTTTTGGTACTTTTTTGTTGATTTGATTTTACCGTAGTTGGAAAAAAGGTTAAATTATTTTATGTAGAAAAAGTGAGGTTAGGCCAGAGTGGTCAGATTAGGGAGCGGTAAAACACCAGCTGGATGCCACGTTTCTGCTTGTCATATATGTTCTTAGGTTGTGGCGAATATTACAGTTATGAGGACTGTTAAACTGGTTAACATCGGAATAAGGAAGATTTGTTTAGACTGGCATATTTTTCTCACTAGCCGGTAAGCGTTTTTGTTTTGTTGGGAGTTTTCAGTTTTGTAAGTATGTTCTTTTGTTTTTTTTTTCAGGTAAATTTATTTTAGGGTTAGTTAAACGTATGATATTTTCAGTGCATAAAGGTAGGGGTGTTGAAATTTTCTTGACGGAGACCAATAAAAAACGTGTGGTGAGAAGCTACGATATGGATGGTCATGTGGGTGCTGAGGATAAAAATACAAGACCTACCCATACAAAATCACTACATTGTGAAAAGCTTCAAAACAATGGCTATTCGAGACAGTACTGCATTAAAAATTAATAATAAAGAATCAGTAAACTATAGTGAAATTATTCGATTCATTAAAGCTGCTGTAAAACTCTTTAAGAATGTCAAAAAAAATTCAATGAAATATGTGAAATTTACAACAACCAGTTTCTGTTTTATTACATATGAGCAGGTGGATTTCAATGAACAAATTATTTAATGGGCATCAAAAATGGGTACCGTCCTGGGCGACAAGTATTTGCTACAACCTATTAAAAATATGCCAAAATTCAAAAAATTATCAATTACAATGTTTGATTGACTTTAGGACACATAGCAAAATTGATTGGCATCTTTGCTTTTAAAAATGAGTGACAACGACAGTGTGTAGGGATTTGTAAACAATTATTTCAAAAAAATTGTAGTTATAACGCTTGTCTAAAATCAAACAGATAATGAAACTTTAATCCATTGCTTTAAGCCCTCAACACAAATTTACAAAAGTTGTACTTACAGAAACAACCAAGGTTTGAGAAGAAGGATATGGAGATAACGAACAGTATTTAATATCAAAGTCTATTAAACAATACAAAATAGGAGTAGAGCAAACACGGACCTCCGAAACATCAGAGGTGGGATCAGGTGTCATGGAGGAGGAGCATCCCCTGCTGACCGGTCACACGCGCCGTGTGTCCTTGTCATGATCATAAATAAAGGAAAAATCCGTCGTCAATTCAATGTATAAATAATGGACTAACAATTAGTACAAAAAACGTCAGTCAGCAATTGACTCAATGATAATTTGTATTTGCTGACAGGGTCATTGATCACCACAGAACTTACGAAATGATGACTTTAAAGAGACTGCTAATTTTTTTTT
>NW_026933310.1:0-56716 GCF_032062105.1 Saccostrea cuccullata | reverse complement strand
AAAGGGGGGAAATTTTTGATAAGCAATATTGATTTAAAGATGGCCAGAATAATGTTCTAAACAATACGCATACTTTGAATTTTTGTAAGACAGTCCCATTAAGGACTTGTGGGAGTGGCCCTTAAATATTTATATGAAGCATATCTCCAGAAGGGAAAAGAAATTTCTGAATAAGTGTTTGAACAAAAAGGCTTTGAAATCACAAGACATTTCATTTGGTATCAAGAAAAAAGGGCTGACTCCTTAACTAAGGGTTTGAAAGGGGCCAAAAGTCTTGCATCTGTACCTCTTCAATGATCAATATTTTGTGATACATTACAGAAGAAAAGATATTCATCTTAACGATTTGCAACAATATATTATAAAATTTTGGTCATATCTTACGTAATAAGGGGTTGCAAGGGGCTAAAATGCTATATTTTTTATGCTTTATGTCTCAAAAATGGGGAGTATTTTTATAAGGCATATTGAACAAAAGATGTTCAGAATATCGTCATAAAAATCAGAATCTTTAAATTTAATGAAGGAAAACTTAACGAATATCTCAGTCAAAATCACATCTCATCTTATCGAGAAATTCAACGGAAGACCTACTCTGTTGCTCGCAACGAGATCTCATCTAGTTAAAAGTGCTTATTCTTCCGTTTCAATTGTTAAATTTTTGCTTGTGTCACCATAAAGGTTGCCATTTAATACAAATATAAAGTATATAATACCAATACTGCTAAACGACTGAGCTTGTTTTTGTTAAAAGCAGGCTTTAAACAGAAAACATCAGGTAGAAGTGAAATTTGTCATTTATTAAAATAAATGACGAAATAAGTAAAACACAGTTTACAAAATGGGGGTCAAAAAAGGGGACTCAAGTAGAAAATATGTCTTTCATATTCTTTACACATGCATTATGTTACCTGTGGCAACATCTTTCAGATTAAATATGGTTTTAATTCCATGGTCATTGAAGTTTGATCTTTTCAAGAAGAAAAAACTCTAGGCTAAAGATATGGAATTTGCAGAGACAAGTCTGTTATATACGAACCTGTGCGTAATTTTAGGAAATTCCTTTCAATATCGAAAATAACATTTGTCCTTTGTGTGGTGCAGCATGCCATGTACATGTACTGTAGACCTATGTTTCCTTTCATTATAGCTTTTTATGCACCACCTTTTTGCTTTTGAAAGTGTTTTTCATCATTATACTATTGACTGGACTGGTTTTGCCATGTGAGTAGTAAGAAGTGTGTTATGTGACTATAGTCAGCACGTTTAACTAGTCAATTTGTAATATCAAATAATGTACATGTATTGCAAAATTGTGTTATGCTTTTTATAAAGGCAACCTTTTCTTGTGATAAAAATTCAGTTAAAACATTGGTACTGGTAAATTTGAGTAAAATATGATGAAAAAAAAACATACATAGCTCCACGGAATTTAAAATTCACCTTCATTTTATAGGTCTATTATTCAATTTTCAAAAGAAATAAACACAAGGATTGTAATGTATCCCGAATAGAATATGTAAAATTCGGAAAAAATTAACCGACGATTTCAAATATTTTGGTAAATAAAATAAGGGTCGATGGGGAAAAAAATAAATAAATACAATAAAAAAAAATAAAATAAAAAAAATGTATATTTGTATATAATGGGGCTGATTACGCTTCCTTTCAGAAACTCACACTCAAGAAGTCATTTACATGTAAATGAACATGTAGGATTTCCACATTGAAAAGAATGATTCAGAAGCCTTAATTCGCGTACACACTTTAAAACGCATTTTACAATGTATCGAAGAGGGAAAAACATTACAGGAAGAAGTTATTAAAAGGTAATAATGCAAATATCTTGTATTTACATCCCCAAACTTTCTCTTTAAGACATGGTATAAAGACGCATAATCCCATACCGACAGAGAAGATGAAATTTCCTCATTATATCGTTCTTTTTCTTGCTTTTAATGTTCATATTTTGCAAGCCGGTTAGGCCTGTAAATCTTTTTTTTTACACAAGGAAATAACATTAACAATAAATGTTTACACACGATTATGGAGAATACTTTTGGTAAGTCTTGCAAAGATTAATTGTAACTGTTAATTACTCTAATATCTCTTCTGCTTTCAGCAAATTGGACAATTTCTCTAAATCTGTAAAAAAAAAAAAAATGATTCGATGCTGGCGAACACTCCTGAAAGGACATGTTCCAATAAGCTTATCTGTGGTCCCCCTTTACTCGTCAAATTTCGAACATTCATTAAAAGCCTTAAAAATTAAATCTAATCAAATAATTTACAAATGTATTTACCGGTATTATTTGAGCCATCATCTAAAAATGTCAAACAATAGATATACGCAGCAAACAAATACGCAGTTGAATGTTGAAGATGGGGTTCCTTGATTGAACATGAATATAAAAAGAAACTAGTGCTAATTGTAACGGGGACCGTTACAGATGTTCCCCAAACGCTCCCCAACTCCCTTTTGGTGTCATATTCCCTGTAAGCTTCATTAAATAAGACAAACTCTATGCATCTGGGATTTTAACAACATTTACAAAGAAGTGTACAAAAATCATTTAAACTTTAGCATTGCACGCGTGCACATGTCAATGCATTTGCGTCATGACCATATCATCTTGTCTACACAAAATATATTTTTTAATACACTGAATATTAAAGTATTTAATCCAAAATTATTTTAAAAATACGCTCATTCAAGTGTATGTTTGATTTTACTCATTTCACGTGCACGCACGTGCATACATGAGCATGGTGACCATACCTTCTTGTAGAAGTCCATTACATCTATCTATGTTCTAAATTCCACCCCGTTTGGGTGAAAACTAAGGGAGTTATAGCTGTTTAAAGTTTCAGCCAATCAGATTGCAGCACATGTACACGCACGTGTATGCATGTGCATGGTGACCATACCTACTTGTAGAAGTCCATTGTATCTATCTATATTCCAAATCCCATCCTGTTTGGTTGAAAACCAAGGGAGTTATAGCTGTTTAAAGTTTCAGCCAATCAGATTGCAGCGCACGTGCATGCACGTGTTTTCATGATAATTGCTTTATTTCATGTTGTAGAATATCCTAATGCATGGCAAAGTTCAAAATTTCAAAGGATTTTGCCAAAAAACAAGAAAGATATTGAGACTTTAGTTGCAGCCAATCAGAGCGAAGTGCACGTGCATGCGCGTGAGATCTTGCTATTTTCACCATGTCGTCATGTCTATACTACTAATATATCCTCACATTATGAGTTTCAAAGCATTTCATCTAAAACAAGAAAAGTTGTGGCTATATCTATTATATTGGTCATTTCACGTGTTGCACGTGCACGCTCTTGCAAGCATGTGCGCGCAAAATGACCTTGATTCCGCAAATCTACATAACATGTCTACTAACCCTAAAAAGGTTTTACCTACATCGGACGAACAGTTTACAAGATCATTCCCGGACAAAAAAGTACCCAGGAAGAAGAAGAAAAATAATAATAACTAGAGCAAAGCTCGTTGCAAAGCAACGAGTAGGTCTTCCGTCCTGTTTGACCGGAAGTAGCTTTCATTTTTAATAAAAATGAAAAACAACGCCCGAAAATGCTTTGAATCCTCTAAAACTAAAATAACTAATGCAAAATTAAGCCTTTTTTGCTACTTCCGGTTTCACCGGAAGTGACGACGAGGGACAGAAAATTAATTATTATGCTCCCAGAGACAAATGTTATTCAAAAACTTGTCAAAAACGGCAAAAATACGCGTTTTCCGACTACTTCCGGTTTGGCCGGAAGTGACGACGCCGGGCATATTTTGACGACTCCAATAGATTTAGCTTGACATTTTAAACAACTTTGCTTCTTTGACCTATTACAAATTCTCAATACTTTTTGAGATATAAAGAAAACAATTTTGTCCCATCTAGGCCCTTTATTTTAGGGGCCAGCCTTTTTTCCGACATATCATTTGAAAGATCTTGAAATTCTACACTTCTTTTGTTGTATATGTTTTAACAAAATATTTTCAGGTAAAAATATATTGTAGAAAAGTTGTTAAAAATTGTGAAATTCGCGATAGAAATATTTTCGGGCCATAGCGAGCGCCGACGTGCGGTACTTCCGATAAAAATGAAATACCTGAAAGTTTTATGTTTCTATCTTGAACCATTATTGAGAAAACTGCCGGACAAAATGACCTTCAAAAACTCACCAAATCGCAGAAATCTCCGAACCGGAAGTGACGTCATCAAAATAAAAAAAAACGCCTTAAGTTCATGTAATTTGTCATCAATGCTGAAAGTTTCATGAAAATCCATCGACGCATTTACGAGAAATCGCCTGCACAAAATCGGTAAGAATAATAATAATAAGAAAAGTTGAAAAGAAACAACAGAATAATAAGAAGGTCTTCCGTTGAAACGCAAGACCTTAACTAGAAAGTCTGCTATTGCAAGCAATAGCATATGTCGCCCCGTACTGGACAAGACTTTCATTTTTATCATCACTAAAACAATGATCCATTTGCTAAGCTTGGACAACCATCGAGTCGTATCAGTCCTTTCCGTTGGAAACGGAAGACCTTAATTGGGTACATCCCATTTTATTTTTAGAATCGGTAGGAGAAGAAAGTAGTGCAGGAAAAAATTACAAGTTCCTAAATTTGCAGCTTGCATAAAAGAAATTGGGCAGATGTACTAAACTGAGCTTCATACTTGTTAATTGGCAGTATCTTTCCTACCAAAAAAGCTTGGCAAATGTAATTTTTTAAGAAGATCAGCCGAATTATTTTGTGTATTATAACGCCAGTTAGAACTCTGAAATTTCACTTTCATTTTTAGAGGTTCTGCCGGAAAACAAATCTGACATGCCACCTTCAATTCGAGCATTTCTGCATTGTACAGGGCTGATGTTTCTTATGAGATGATAAATCATGTGTAAACTTTCTCAGTTTAGCGGAATCGTGAACATTTTCGGCGAGATGAATGTTTTGTTTACAGTAGTGATCAAGGCTTAGCGCACTTGTAGGAGCGGATCCTAGGATTTATGAATGAATAAAAACTATGGAAATAACGTACCAATTTTCTAATTTATACTTGCACTATCTAATGAAATTAATAATATACAAGTTATAGATATACAAAAAAAAATGCGAACTGCTAATAAATGCAGTTGACAATCGTTATTTTGTATATAGATAAAATAAAATAATTATAAAATCTAGAGACAAGACAGAAGAAGAATGAAGGTTGGCAAACTATGAAATCACATCAAGAGAACTGAATTTTATGAATGAAACTTTTAAAGCGTTACTTGTAAGTTGTATATGTTAGATATGTGTATTCTAACTGGCAGTGCGCTTCAAAAGGGGGGGGTCGTCTTGAACATATACCTTACGTTTGAACGGTAAGGGCTAGGGCTTTCGTATTTCAAATATGTAATCCTTGTGAAAAGAACTTTTATTGGACACGAAGAACTTTGACCCTTTGACCTAGACCTTGGAGAACACAAGTGTACATCTTAACCTTTTTTCTGTTTCGTTTCTATGACAACTGTGAGCGACTCATTACAATTATTTTAAAAGTAAAAATCACTTTGACACATTGCAAGGAATTAACATTGAAAGTTTCAAAACGATTGCTTAAGTAGTTATTGAGAAAATCGAAATTAAAGAATTTTAACATTCCCCTGGTTTCCATGGCAATAATCGAGTATTTGAAAATTTTAAATGCAAGGCGCACAACTACAGATACTAATCATTAAAATAAAAAGAGTTTCATTACGAACGTTTAAGGGACCAGAGAGAACACTCTCGGACAAAATTCGTCGCTTTTTACAGGTTTCCATGGCAACGGTAGACATATTGGAACTGAACGACCTCACTGCACAACTACAACCAGTGATCTTCCTTTGAGGAAAGTTTCAGGAAGATTGCCCCAGCCATCTCCGATAAACAGCCTGGATAAAAAAAACATGCGTACAATATCAATATGTCGTCCCCGACTTCGTTCGGGGCGACATAATAATAAGAAACAGAGTAAAAACAATATGTTCCCCAACTTCGTTTGGGGAACATAATTAATCAATGCATTTTGTTCTCTAATTTAAAATATTGTGATTTTGAATCTTTTGCTCACTTCATTTACAAAAGAATAACCCAGCTCTTTATTACCAGTTTAGAATTATAACATTCCATGTGGATGTGCTTTGTTACGGGCTTTAATTAATATTTAATTATGCTCCCGTAATTATGCTCCCGGGGGTATATAGTCTTTGTCATGTCTGTTTTTCTAGATGTCTTTCTGTCTCTCGGTATGTCTGTTTTTCCGCAAAAACTTTAACTTTGCCAACAACTTTTGATGAAATGGAGCTATGACTTTCCTATTTCACATGTGTTCCTTGTGACATGACCTTTCTTGGGGATATCACCAAATTCGATCTTTTGACCTTGAACTTGGAGTTCGACCTATTTTTACACAATAATTCCAAACTTTTACTTTGAACAGTTAATACCAAGACTTTTATACTTCATATGTGTATTTTTTGTAGCAAGACCTGTTATTGAGTACCAACTTTTAACTTGGAGAATTTGTACATATAAAACCATAAACCTTGGTCATAACTTTTGAGTGTTAAGGGCTAGGATTTTCGTACTTTACATATGTTATCCTTGTGTGAAGACCTTTCACTGGATACCAAGAACTTGACACATTGACTTTGACCTTGGAGTTTTACTTACTTTTAAAATACAACTTTAATTTTCAAAGGGTTAGGACTAGGGCTTTCATACTTCATATATTTAATTCCGGTGACACTACCTTTCATTTGATATCAAGAACCTTGAACATTTGACCTTGACCTTGGAGTTTGATCTATCTTTAAACAAAAAAATCAAAAACTTTTACTTTGGCCCTAATTTTTAAACGGTATATGCTAGGAATTTCATATTTCAAATATCATTTCTTTGTTGCAAGACCTTTCATTTGAAACCAACAATTCTGACCTTTTGACCTTGACCTTGGACATTTCCGTAATTACTAAAAAACTTTAACCTTGGTCATAACTTTTGAACGGTAAAGAATAGATGTATACTTCAAATATGTAATCTTTGTGACAAGGCTTTTTTTTTTTTTAGAAACCAACAACTTTGACCCATTTACCTTGACCCCGGAGTTTGTCCTACCTTTAAAAACGTTAACCTTGATCATAACCTTTGAAAAGGTGGTGCTAGGGTTTTATATTTCAAATTTGTATTTCTTGTGAAAAGGCCTTACTTTAGGTACATTTACTAACATATTTGATCTGCATTTAAAATAAAGCTTAACCTTGGCTTTGTTGCTATACGAGGGCATCAGTGTTTCACAAAAACATCTTGTTAGTTTATGCTTTTATCATTGTGTGATGTGTTTTTGTCATTATGATGTGTGAATTAGTCATTATATGGTGTGCATTTGTCGCTATGTAAAGTGCACAATTCATTACATCTTTTACATCCAAACGCTATTACGTTATGTTTAAAAGTTTTAATAATGTCTGAAGGAAACATCTTTAATTGATGTGCAAGTTTTACCGTAATGGAAACAACTTCACTTTAAATTACAGGGACATGAACATGAATAATTTTTCAATTTTTGTCCCCATGAGCCGAAAGCTCAAGTCAGCTTTTCTGATTAATATTTGTCTGTTGTCTGTCGTTGTCGCTGTTTTCATCTTTAACTTTTCACATTTTCATCTTTTTCTCATTATCAAAACCACTGGGCCAATTTCAACCCAAATTGCCACAAAGTATCCTAAGGTTAAGGGGATTCACGTTTCTTCAAATAAGTACTACACCGTCTTCTAATGGGAGATAATTATGAATTATTGAGACATTAGCGGCATCTTTTAAAAATCTTCTTAAGAACCACTGGGCTAGGAAAGATGAAACTCAAGTGGAAGCATCCTCACCAGGTAGTGTAAATTCAAGTTTGTTCAAATCATGACCTCACCGGGTAGGATGGGCCACAATGGGGGATAGATGTTTGACAAAGGAATGCATAGAAAAAAATTACAAAAAAATTAGATGAAAATCATGTGGAAGCATCCTTTAGTAGAGCAGTTTCAAGTTTCTTCAAATCATGATTCCTGGGGAAAGGGTTGGGCCACAATGGGGGATCAAAGTTTAGCATAACAATACATAGGAAAAATCTTATAATCTTCTTAAAAACCACTGGACAAGGAAAGATGAAACTTATGGGGAAGCATCCTTTGGTAGTGAAGGCTCAAGTTTATTTAAATCATGACCCACGGATGTAGGATGGGGGCCACAATGGGATATTAAAGTTTAACATAAGAATACATAGGAAAAATCATTTAAAATCTTCTTCTAAAGAACAGCAAAGCCATGAAAGGTCATAGTTGTACTATAAAATTCTCCGGTAGTGCAGATGCAAGTTTTTTTTATATCATAACCCCTTGGGCAAGGGTGGGGCTATAATGGATGATCAAAGATTTAAGAAGGATTGCATAGAAAAAAATCTTTAGAATTCTTCTTCTCTAGAACAGCAAAGCTGTATCTATATGGAAGCATCTTTGGGAAGTGTGGACTCAAGTTTATTCAAATCATGACCCCGGATTGAGTTTGGCTACATTGGGTGATCAAGGTATTTACGTAAGAATACATCGGAAAAATTAAAAATATTCTTCACAAGAACAACAAAGTCATGATTGAGCATCAAAATTAAAGTGTCAAGATAGGTAATATTGATTCAAATTAGTTCAAATCATGACCTACCAGAAGAACAGAGGAGCATTGTTATACGAAGGATTATAAAGGCTACATCAATCAAAAATTTTCATCTTATAAACAGCAAAGCTATTATTTGTCATATCGATTCCAAAGCATCTGTAGGGAGTGTAGATTTAAGTTTAATTGTTAAATAAACCCCCCTTCCTCAAACCCACTTTTTACATTTATACTTTTCAATACGGTACTGTTTTTTTTTTTGTTTTTACGCAATGAGTTGCTCAGGTGATCGATGTGGCCCCTGGGCCTCTTGTTTATGTTAACAAATATATAACTGGGGTATTTCCAATTATCATCAAAGATTTGAATTTCAGTTTTCGAAATACACGACATATTTAGAGCTCTCAAATATTGGATATATAAATTGGTCCGGCATCATGTTTTTGTTTACATGGCTTAGATTAACTAATATATATGTATAGATTCGTTCATCAGAAATCTTGTCAATAACGTATTAATTATAACTACGATTACACAGATCTAGTGATTGACTGAATCTTGTTTTCTTATGAATATATATGATATTTTCTATATATGAGGGGTTATCAAAAAGTTTGGGGACTAGCGCCATAAACGAAAGCAAGACACGAACCTAGTTTACATAATGGAGAATTTTTAGTGCTGCATCTCGTTTGTTTATCAACAAATGACGTTCAATTTTTGGCTGATAATTAGAATTATGAAAATTCAGTAGAAACGGTGTCCATGTCCCATTAACAACAATAGGTGATAAAAAAAATTAAACATAGATATATCATTTGAAAAAAAAGAAAAAACTTTAATTTCAAGGACTAAGCATGACTTGCAAGTTTATTAATAAACTTTGGTACTAAAAGAATTTGCCCCCTCACGATATGTAATTTATAATTTCAAATTTGGCATTTCCTCTTTTTTGGCTAGTTTTGTTTTTTCTTTCTGCTCTCTCCCCCCCCCCCCTTTCCCCAAATTCAATTTATTTCCATTTTTCTAGTTTAATATAGCACAACAACCCCCATCCAAACTTCAAATAGATTTTATATTTGTCCAGAGAAGTGTGATTATGATTCTGTTTTCCTTTTATACTTTTCAAAAAAGTACTATTTAGGCAGATATTACGAATAGCTAGGGTGATATTCCACTCTGGAAGGAATTAAATTCAGCAAACTTAAAAACAAAATATCTATTATAGAAGTTAGTATAGTACTAAAGGACTTTTGCGAGAGAAATTTTTTTTTTACAGTTGTCGGTTTACATTGACATTCATTTAAACAGTAAAATGCTTTCTTTGTTTGTTATTACTGGAATTAACGGAAGCAGCTGTTGCAGAAAAAATACATAACCCGCGTTATAGCGTTAATTCCAGTAATATAAAACGAAGAAAGCATTTTATTGTTTACATTTACATCTGTTTAAATAATCATTTGTATTGTATTGTTTATTACCAAGAACCATACAGTTCATAGGTTTAACGTATATACATAAATCAGTTGTACAGTATATGTATAACATTTAAATATCATTTGAACATTAAGTAAAGCAGGATCATAAAAATTTTTTTTACAAACTATTCATTCTAAATTCATAAAGCAGAAAAAGCACAATAATACAAGTTTAGTAATAGTAGTAATGAGGATAAAGTCGTTATATCAATTAATTTACATCGCTCTTAATTTTGTACATTTGTAAAGATATTTTCCCAGTTTACATTTTTTGTCAACAACAATTGAACAAGTTTAAAGGTAGAGGGTTTTAAGTGATAATATTTCTTAATATACTCTTTTCTAACATTAGAAAAAAATGGACAAACCAGAATAAAATGATACTCGTCTTCAACCTGTGACATTGAACAAAATTTACATAATCTTTCTATTCTAGGAATATTAAAAAAATCTTCCTCGTTCTATCTCTAGGTGGTGAGAAGACAGACGATACTGACTGATATGTTGTACATACCGGTATTTTTATGATATTGACCTTTTTAAATATAATTGTAAATCAAAACTATCACTTAAATACTTATACAAAATGCACTTCGGAAAACCTTCAAAATAACTTTGTGCTTCTTGTATGAACATGTCATCCAATCTTTGTTTCACCTCAAACAGAAAAAAATTTTCATTAAGATTTTTTTTTGCAGTTCCATGTATAACCAAAGCCTAATGTGTCAACAAGTTCTTTTATATGTGACAACCAGCAAGGAAAAGTGTTTGATTCACACATTAACATTTCCTTGTATATATTTCTTAAAATACAATTATCACTATTTTTTAATTTTAACCAATACTTCAGCATTCTAAATTTTCTGTTCCATTGTAATGGTTTCTGTCATAGTTCAAAATAAACCATCATAGATGTGGTGCTTTTTTTAACACCTAGTACTCTTTTACAAAAATCTGAGTGGATACTTTCCAATTCTCCTGCTGGATGAAACCCCCAAACTTCACATCCATAATTTGCTATACTACCAATATATGTATCAAACAATGACAGTTTAGTGCTTACATTCAAATACATTGGGTTCATTTTTGATATTAAACTACTTAGACTCTTTCTACATTGTGCTGCTAGTACACTTTGTGTTTTGTTAAATTTACCATTATAATTCAAGGTTATTCCTAAGATATTGACCCCACCTCAGAGTTTGAACATTTTTTGAACTGGGAAGTTGTTTTACGGGATTTATCAGTATCTCTTTATTTATATTTCGGTTTCAATTTTTTCCCTTTTCAAGAATAATAGACTCGGAAATAAACCTTTCACCCTGTGTATATATATATATATATATATATATGTGTGTACATTTTGGTCAGTGCAAGATTTTAGGTATCTTCAAGCATGCCAATTTTATTTTTTGACAATACTTTCTAAAATCCATAGCATCCATAAATAACTAAAAAACTATGAGTAGGGCATAAAACAAAAATCCTGGAAATCTGGTTCTTGAAAGTGGGCCCTATATATATTGATCAGGTGGGCAGAACATCCCATCTAGTTAAATTCAGTATAAAAAGTAACAAAATGTATAGCCTAAAAATAGAATTAAACAGATCGACCAAAATGAATCCAATGATAGGTTGTATTTGTGAAAAAGATCAATATAGCGACCATAGCATGTAAGTAATGCTGACTTTAAATTAGGTTGGTGAAATCCCTGTAACAATTAACTTATCTGTCCGTAGCCTGCCTCAGCTTGATCGCCTAGGAGCATAACCTTGAGAATGAGATTATTCTTATTCTAAAACATGTCATTCTTATTCGATACAATGTGATTCCTATTCGATTATTTGTTATTTCTATTCGATTATTTGTTATTTTTATTTGATAAATTGCTATTCCCTTTTGAGGAAATGGGACAATATGATTCATATATCATAATATATCATTTTATTCGAAAACACGCGTTTCCTATTCGATGTCATTCATATTTGAAAACATGCGATGCCTATTCGCTTATTTTATCATTCCTATTCGATAATTTTATCTTTCTTATTCGATAATTATTTTGTTTATATGCAATAAAGATGTTGTTCGAAAACATACTAGCATCCATTTCTATTCGAAAAAATACGATTCCTATTCGACAAACTCTTATCTTATTGCATAATTTTATCTTTCCTATGAAATGTTTTTCTTATTCTTTTTCAATAATCCATTCTGGGAAATATGAAAAAACTAGAATTGATCCCCAAAACCATAAACTGAGAATAGACTTAAGTCAAAATTTTATTTTTTTAATATCTTCAGTTCCCTTCGATGTATTAATTTATAAGTTTGCAACTGTGTAAAATACTTCAATTCAAACATATGTTGAAAGTTTTATTTTATTATCGAAATCATTTCCAAAGTTATATCAATTTGAAATTTTGAGTTAAGTCTGGTTGTAAACTCAATTAATTAGGAATGTCATGTTTAACATTCATAGGCGTAGTCACAAGGGGGGGGGGGGGGGGCAGCGGGGGCACTAGCCCCCCCCCCCCCCCCACTTTCAGATCGGGGGGGGGGGGGGACAAAAGTATGTCTGCCCTCCCCCCCCCCCCACTTTTTAATGAAGAACAAAATCACAGCTATTTTGAAATAATATTAAACTTCATTTTATGGCATTTTTTTTTTATGTTCAATAACTGAGTAAGCATTTCTCATGAAGTAATAGTTGTATAATATAGTAATGAAAGTAACATGCCTTTGAAAAAGTTGAGATCAACATAAATTAAGCTGTTTGATATTAAATAGATGTGTTTCTTTTTATATTTTGATGGAGTAATTAGAGGATTTACTTATTCAAAATACGAATTAATTTATTTGATTACGTCTTGTATCAATTTTTGACAAACATATCCAATATGTTTTTATATAAAGTACATGTAGATCCTTATTCAAGACTTCAAGGCATTGTTACGTCTCATCGATTACGGAACATGAAAAAATATTGATACAAGTTGTAGTAAATATTTCTTTCAGAAACATCAAGTCATACTCTATATTTTCTTTAATTGTGAAATCAGTACTTTTTCTGTTTTAAAAAAAATATCAATTCAATATGTATTTCAGATTCTATAAATCGTAACTCAAGTCTTTATGCTGTTATATACTTAATCATGTGGTCAAGTTTGAGACAATCAGAGAGCGTGGGATAAATGATTAAAATAATATTAGGTTACATCACTTATTCGAATAGATGAAATCACGAATGGGTGATATCACCTGTTCGATTAGGTGATATCACCTATTCAAAATCTGAATAGGTGATATCACTTAATCAAATAGGTGAAATCACCAACTGAATAGGTGATATCACCTTTTCGAATAGGTGATAATACTTTTGGCAGTAAATACCAAAAAGGCGCCTCATACCTATGGATTAAATCACGGTTAAGAAAACGTAGTCATAAATATGTGTTTTACGCTGTTGAATTATGAACCGGTTTCATGATCACAATTCCACGATCCGGCTCAGTTTTCAACGGATTAGGGTCTAAATTCAACACCTTTGGTCTCAGTATTCAACGTTGAAAAATGAACCCCGGGTCAATTTTCAACTCGGGTCAAAATTCAACGTTACACCGGCGAGTCAGCAATGTCACCTTTCGAAAAAAAAAATTATCAATTTCCCCCCCCCCCAAAAAAAAATGACGATGTTTTTCGATTTATTTATCTACTTTAACTGTTATTTCAAAATATTACTAACCGTGTGTTCCTTACATATTTTTTCACTGTTTCCACAACAAAATATCCCTCGTAATTGCTGTTAATAGCCCTCCTGGCCCTGAAATGAAGATCATCGAAAATTTCTACCTTTATACTTCCATTTTGGTTTGTAAGATGATACGGTCAAACACGCTTCGTGCAGATGTCAACAACGAATGCACTTGATAAAGGAGTAATAATTTTTTTTGACATTTATCTTTTTTGTCATTGAGGTAAGAACTTGAAAGAATTAACTATACTGGACAAAAAAAAGATAAGGATCATCAAATTAAATATGTTTTACAAATACTGTATCATAGAAAACAGATTGCAGTTTTAATTTTAGCATCATATTTATATATTTAAAAGGTGAAAATTAAACATTGGATGTGATAAATTTGTTTGAACACATGCTACGAATTGTTCAATTCGGTCACTTTAGACTTCGACATGTTGGGGGTCGACCTGAAAATGAGATTTTTTTCAGAAGGGTCAAATTACGTCACTAAAATGATAGCCAGTATTTTGTATAACTGCCCCGCGAGGCCCTGCAGTGCAGACCCATGCTGCCCATCAGCCGTCTAAGGCTAGCCTGAAGGATCTGTTGCCATTCCTCCAGCAATACTGTCTGAAGCTTCCGTCGATTTTGGGGAAGTGTAATACTAATTGAAATGCGTTGCTAATGAATGTTCCAGGCATGTTCAATTCACTTCAGGTCTAGAGAACGACTTGGTTGTTTCCCTTTGCATGTACTCGTTTAAGATTCGGACTCTATGCGGTCGAGCATTATCGTCCATTAGGATGAAATCCTCCCCCAGAGTACATGCAATACGTCTAACAATAGGATGAAGAATTTCATTTTGGTATTTTAAACCTGTCAGATTGCTTTAAAAAATGTGCAGATCAGTTTTGCAGTCAATACTTATACCTGCCCAAATCATCACCAAACTCTGTATTGCTCAGAAATTACACAATCAGCATATCTTTCCTCATTTGCAATCCAAACTGTTTAAGTAGAAATCCGTCTATCCGTTGCTCTCTGATGCCCAGTATTAAGCTTAAGAGCACTTTGGATGCGGTGCGTCTCAGCAAAATTGGCCAAATAACGACCCTCATGGACTGCCGTACACCTAGGACGTCCCGATTTTAGCCTTTTTAGACAATTTTCTATCTGTAAATATCGGTTCCATAACCGTTAATTCACCTTTGGGAAAGATAAAGTCTTTATGCAACCTGACGTTGCGTTTTGCCAGATTCCAGCGCTAGCATCCCATGGAGTGTTCGTCCATACTCATATACCTCCTCATAGTGTCTTATCACCAGTTCTGGCCAGATATACTGAAATTCTCTTATGTTCACTAAAGAAAACTCTCTTTGATACTTCTATGCTTCCATTGTTCCACTTACTTTTTTAACGTTACGTATGTCCCAATACTCATTAAACACGCGTGCCTTTAAGTATCGAATTGTGTTAGTGACATGTTTTAATACTACTGAAGCCTTCTTGTCACATAAATTCATGGGTATGAGAATATTATTCTTGTGTAAAGATATGATCCCTAACTTATTTTGCCCAATGTATATAAATGCAGAACTAAGCGCAAACTTTTTGTGCGTAATAAATAATGCACTGCATCTCTCTGGTCTGTAAATATATTTTTTTCGAGGAAGGGTATGGGCGGCGGAAAGGGTAAAAAAGACGTTTATGCAAAACTAACAACTAATTTTATAAACATAATGAAATACAAAACAGACAACCTTAAAAACAAAATCATCAGACTCGTTTGCAAAATCAACAGACTCCGATGCGAAACCAACGATCACCAATGCAAAACTAACAACTAATTTTATAAACATAATGAAATACAAAACAGACAACCTTAAAAACAAAATCAACAGACTCGTTTGCAAAATCGACAGACTCTGATGCGAAACCAACGATCACCAATGCAAAACCAACGATTATTCACTGAATTGTCGCTAGATGGCGTGCAAAAAAAATATTACCTGAATTAACGCTAGATGGCGCGCAAGTTTTTCTACGTAATCATTACTTTTGTACTTTCATAGGAACGTAAATCCCGCGAAATTATATATCAGGATCCAATTGGTAAACCTCGGAATGTATTATAGAATATATCGGTATCGAAATTATTTGTACTAGTATATCGGAATACATATAATAAGGGATCATATACTACCGGTATATAGTACATTATATACCCATTTTTATCTATTACATTGACCCTTTGTTTATTTTAGGGAATGACTTGAGTACTTTGAAATATTTATAAAGAAAAGAAATTAAGACAAGATGTGTGTATCCATATCTTTGTTTTTTGTTTTTTTTTTGGCTTAAGGACAGCGATTACTCCAGGTTTGGGGGATACTGTTTTCGGACTCGGAGAAATTAGGCAAAATGGACATGGGACAAGGTCTACTGCGCATACCATGGCAAAGATGCCACCACATCTTGTACAGGAGTACAATTAAGTCTCATCCGTGTAGCCCTACAGTGTAAATTTCATTGGCGGATCCAGAGGTGGGGGGGGGTGTCGGTGGTTGGAACCCCCTTTTATTTTTGTACATAGAGAGAAAAATTTCTGTAATATAGAATAAGTCTAATATCTTGAAATAATGAAAAATCTTTGTCCGCTCTGCTCTGTAGATCTGTAGATTTTCGCGTACCTTCCTCCGTGTACCTTCCCAACCCCGGCTAAGAGTTCCGACCCCTCACAAGTAACATGCAGAAAGGAAATGCAGATGGAGGAGATTCATTTTTTCTGAGAATAATCTTTTTGCTGTAGTTTTAATTGATATTTTGATGCTCCCTCCACAGTTTTTATTGCCGGAAATTCAAGCAGATTCAACCATTAAATTAAAGTATATAATGCAGTTTGAAGAGAAAAGTTACAGAAAGCCCCCTCTACCCCAAAAGAAGGACTTTAGAGTGTGGTGCAAAGGTTTTTTTTTTTTGATTTGTTGTTTTTTTTGTTGTTTTTGTTTTAAAATTTGTTTGTTTGTTTGTTTTTATTTTTTGCTTGTCAACTGTTTTTGAAGCCCCCCTTTCTTATAAATATATGTAGTTACGGACTTCAAATGGTCGTGTTGTGATTCTATGGATGAGTGCTGGGGCACCGACGTTTCGAAAATTGCTGGATCCGCCCCTGAATTTCTTTTACGGTTTCAACTATGCTGAAAGGGAAAAGAAACGCATAGTAAACTTTTGAAGAAAATTAAAACTAATATTTTTTCCAGATTTATTATCAAACATTTTAATTCATGTTTAATCAACAAGTTACCAAAATCTTGTGAGACTTTGACTGAAACTTCATGAGTTATTGATATCGATAACCCCCCCCCCCCCCCCAAAAAAAAAAACAAAAAAAAAAACAAAAAACAAAAAAAAAAAAACAAAAACAAAAACAAAACAAAACATATCATCATCTCCCTTGTGCAAAAAGTACCAATCTTGATTACCCTGTTCCTCAGAGCATATATCTTTTCTGTATTATATAATTCATATCTGTACGGGCGCAGATCCTGTTTTTCGGGGGGGGGGGGATTAAACAATCCAGCCCATATTTTTTTTCACGTGCGCAGATCCTTTGATCCGCGCACCTAGATCGCTAAACAAGTAGCGATTTATGTGAGCGGATCAAAGGATCTGATTTTAATCAGATTGCTTTCTAAATTAACTTATTCTAAAATAAATTTAATAGACTTCACTTAGTCGTACAAAGAAAAGCAAAAATGATAAAAGTACAACTTGCCAAGTGAATTTTCATGTATCAACAAATTGTGTAATGCATGAACACAATAAAATAATTTTATATGAACTTTTTTTAAGAGTGTAAGGGGATTTTTTTCTTTCAAAAATTTTCTCTTGGGGAAAAACAATAAACGCATTCCAAAATCAAAACAGAAAATCTTTTTTTCTGTTTTAAGCATTTTGCCCTTAGGTATGGACAAAACTCAACAAATAACACAGTTTACAAGATATTTATTGGTGCGAATATTAAAAGTTTAAAGAACGCAAACCATCGTTCACATTGGTAGATTTTACGGAGTAAATTTCCTCCCAAAACTATCACTGAAACAGTTTTCACTTCCACATTACAAGTTGAAAAAGGCAAAAATCTACAAGGTAAATTTCTTCTCAAAAATGACATTATACAGTTAACATACAATTCAAAAGCGACTATCCCTTATATCACAAATTTTTACGGAGTAAATTTCCTCCCAAAGAATATGACTGATACAGTATTCACTACAACAATTACAATTTAGAAATAGCAAAAATCTACAGAGTAAATTTCCTCTCTAAATTCACATAGGTGCATTGTACATTCAGTATTTCAAAGTCAAAGCAACCATCGTTTACATAGCTAGATTTTACGGAGTAAATTTCTTCCCAAAGACTATCACTGAAACAGTTTTCACTACCACATTACGAATTGAAGAAGGCAAAAATCTCCAGAGTAAATTTCCTCTCAAAAATGACAATGATACAGTGTAATAGACAGCTACATTTTAGGGGGTAAATTTCCTCCCAAAGAATATCACTGATGCAGTGTTAACTACTAACATTGCAGTTTGGTAATAACAAAAAATCTACAGAGTAAACTTCCTCTCTAAATTCACATTGCTGCATTGTACATTCAGTATTTAAATGCCAAAGCAACCATCATTTACCTAGCTAGATTTTACGGAGTAAATTTCCTCTCAAAGAATATCACTGATACAGTGTTCATCACTACAATTAAAATTTGAAAATAGCAAAAATCTACAGGGTAAATTTCCTCTCTAAATTCACATTGGTTCATAGCACATTCAGTATTTTAAAGCCAAAGCAACCATCGTTTACACAGTTAGATTTTACGGAGTAAATTTCCTCCCAAAGACTATCACTGATATAGTGTTCACAACTACATTACAATTTGAAAATAGCAAAAATCTAGAAAGTAAATTTCCTCTCAAAATGACATTCATACAGTAACATACAGTAGTCAATTCAGAAGCGACTATCCTTTATATAACAAGACTTTACGGAGTAAATTTCCTCCCAAAGACTATCACTGATATAGTGTTCACAACTACATTACAATTTGAAAATAGCAAAAATCTAGAAAGTAAATTTCCTCTCAAAATGACATTCATACAGCAACATACAGTAGTCAATTCAGAAGCGACTATCCTTTATATAACAGGACTTTACGGAGTAAATTTCCTCCCAAAGAATTTCACTAATACAGGGTTCACTACCAACATTACAGTTTGTTATTAACAAAAATATAGAGAGTAAATTTCCTCTCTAAATTCACGTCGGTGCATTGTACATTCAGTATTTCAATGCCATATCAACCATCTTTTACATAGCTAGATTTTACGGAGTAAATTTCCTCCCAAAGACTATCACTGATTCAGTGTTCACTACTAACATTACAGTTTGGTAATAACAAAAATCTACAGAGTAAATTTTCTCTCTAAATTCACGTCGGTGCATTGTACATTCAGTATTTCAAAGCCAAAGAAACCAACGTTTACATAGCTAGATTTTACATAGTAAATTTCCTCCCAAAGAATATCACTGATACAGTGTTCACCACTACATTTCAAAATAGAAAAAACTCTACAGAGTAAATTTCCTTTCAAAATGCACGTCAGTGCAGTGTACATTCAGTATTTCAAAGCCAAAGCAACGATCATTTACACAGCTAGATTTTACGGAGTAAATTTCCTCCCAAAGACTATCACTGATATAGTGTTCACAACTACATTACAATTTGAAAATAGCAAAAATCTAAAGAGTAAATTTCCTCTCAAATGACATTCAAACAGTAAACATACAGTAGTCAATTCAAAAGCAAATAGCCTTTATATAACAAAGCTTTACAGGGTAAATTTCCTCCCAAAGAATTTCACTGATACAGTGCTCACTACTAACATTACAGTTTGGTAATAAAAATCTACAGAGTAAATTTCCTCTCTATATTCGCATTGGTGCAATGTACATTCAGTATTTGAAAGCCAACCTAACCAGATTTTACGGAGTAAATTTCCTCCCAAAAAATATCACTCATACAGTGTTTACTACTACAATTACAATTTGAAATTAGTAAAAGAGTAAGTGTCCTATCAAAAATGACATTGATATAGTGTATATTGGGTCCTTTCGACAACTTAACTTTACTGAGTAAATCCCCCCCCCCCAAAGTATAGCACTGATACACATGTACAGTTTTCAACATATCTATAAAAACATTAACATTTTCAAGTTATCAAAATCTAAAGAGTAACTTTCCTCTCAAAAATGACATTGGTGCATTGTACATTCAGTATTTGAAAGCCAAAGCATCCATCGTTTATATAGCTTTTTGAATTGACCATGTTTACGGAGTAAATATCCTCGCAAAGAATATCAGTGATACAGTGCTACCTACTAACATTTACAGTTTGAAAATAGCAAAAGTCTACAGGGTAAATTTCCTCTCTAAATTCACATTGGTTCATTGCACATTCAGTATTTCAAAGCCAGAGCAACCATCATTAACATACTAGATTTTACAGTCATTATTCGCAGTAAGAAAATAAACATTATATATAATATAGAAAACATCAGAACATCAGAGGGTTAATTTCCTCTAAAAATAAATTGATACAATATACACTTTTTACAGGAAAAAAACATACATGTTACATCTTATTGAAAAAAAAAGACTTTCGAGGGACATTTTTATCTCAATATACTAATGATGTAATACATTATTATTTAATCTATAATAAACAACATATAATCCATACAAACGCATACAGTTTTTTTTTTTACTGATATCAAGCTGTATTCAACGAGGGGGAAGGGGTTCAATGAGCATGCAGTAGCATGTTTACGTCACAAACAATATTCAAAGTACGTTGAAAACTATATTGTCCAGTCTATATCCGGGAAGGAAAAAAGGAGAAGGAGGCAAGTCCCTCTCTTGATTATTGTCGAACAATTTGATTTTAAACACATCTATCACATTTACTTTCTTTGATTGTTTACTTTCTTTCTTTAAATCGAAAAATAGTCTTTCCGTTGGTTTTTTCGTATGGAAATTTCATTCATCTAAAGAACACGTACATATACCCCCAGTCTACACACACATTTAGACAAACTAAGAAAAGATAAATTTTATTTGAGGATGGTGTCAATTTTCTCATATAAAACCAGACCATATACTATTGCATTAATCATGTTAATCAAGATTTAGCATTCAGATTAGTTCAGACAGGACATATGCAATTAAAACACTAATTACTAACGCCTTGAATTTCAAAAGGGGAGTTCAGAGAGATAAATGATATCATGTACATGCAGGTAGTTTTACTGCAAATAAAATGATCGCTAAAGTGTTTATTTAGCATTTCACACAATAAAGAAAGCAACTACCTTGACCAAGGATCGAAATCCTCATGAACTGTATAGTTAAGGGTAGAATTCATTTGAATACACTACCTTAATTAAACTTATCGTAACATATACATAATTATATAATTGTAAATATACCTTTATTGTTCAATGTTTGGTCTTGGTTCAATATTTCTCCATTCATCAAAAACAGGCACTTTTAAATCCAGTCGTCACCACTCCTGAAATAATTGCGTTCACAAAATGTGGGGCAGTCTAACTTGGTTTGCTTCGTGTTCTCTGTGACTTTGAAGTAGATGAACCACTGGGCAGAATGCAAATATCCGATGCCGCCAATTTCAAAACTGCCATACACACTAATCATTATGCAGGATATAAAACGGGAAACGGAAAAATAAACTGTTTTCACACAGAACTTAAAATCAAATCCATCGTTTTCAAGATAAATGAATTAGGTTGTTGTGAGAGAAAATTGAGATGGTCTGCTTCTAATCATTTCACCATTTTCTTTTCCGCTGTGTGAAACCCCGATGTTACACTTGTTATCAACACTTTGTATTGGATAGAGCTGCGGCCATGTCAAAATAATCTGACCTAAACTAAGCTGTAATTTCAACATTTTCTCACCATCAAAATCTAAGCCTGTCAAAAGCACAAGTTGCCATACTATTACTTACAATTTGTTGATATTTAACATTATACTCTGCTGCGAGTGCATTAACATTATCTCCTCGTGTCGTAGTATTTATTATTTTTTGTAAATATGCGGTTTCAAAGATCATGAAGATGTGAAAAAAATCACGGACAATTATTCCTTTTCGATGATATATCTACACTAATACAATGATCGAGATGAAAAAAAGAGAAAAATAAGCTTTATACAAAAACTTCTTTTTTGACAATAGAACTCCAATATTGTAAATGATTTGCTTTCTTTATGACAGTGTCTTTCGATCTTATTGTAATTTATTATTTACAGATTATTGGATGTCAGACTGCAAAAATTGTGAAGAATGATAGTAAAAATTTAAAATATATATTATTTTATGTAGCGTAATTACAGTTACACA
Organism: Saccostrea cuccullata; assembly: GCF_032062105.1. NCBI lineage: Eukaryota > Metazoa > Mollusca > Bivalvia > Ostreida > Ostreidae > Saccostrea > Saccostrea cuccullata. The sequence continues at coordinate 34,296 of NW_026933310.1, read as the reverse complement.
ATCTGTCTATTTCTTCTTTTCTAATTTAAACATGCCTTTTTTTTTTAACTTTTAACACTAACACTGTATAATTTGTATATTTACAAATTTAAAGAAATACACATGTATAAAAAAGAATTTAACTACAGGGGAACTTGGATAAGGCCGAGATTGCCTTTTCTTTTACACAGGCTGATATTAAGTTGAATTCCCGAGTGTTTTAGCATTACTCTCTTTCAAATATTTAATAATTAAAAAATGCACAGATAGACTAAATTATTTTTGAGAAATTAAAAGAAAAAACTGTTTTTAACGAAACTTTTCGACAACAGATTTTACATGTCTTGTCGAAAGGGTTCGGGAGAATTGCTATTATTAGGTACATGAAGTTGCCAAAATAAAAAAAAGACATTCTATCTTAGTTCAAAATATAGTGTCTACAAAATTACTTTCTTTATTCCATGTTATGCAAAACAATCCCACACAGTTAATTACATATGGTTATCAGATCTTCCATCCATTAATTCTCGATTAGGAGCAATATGTGCTCAGCATGTATTCTTTATGTCTATGGAGGTATCACATAGCCCATCCTGCAGAAGTCGACATTACTTTCAGTCACTCAATTAAATGAAAAAATATACTTTATTGCCTAGATATCAAGAAAATTTATGCTTAAATAAAAGAATGCATTTTTTTTTTAATTTTAAAAATGATGTACATATCAATTTGAATTTTTAAGTCCAGAACAAAATTTTATCAGTATTGCTTTTTCCTTATTAATTATTTTATTTTTGTTATATATTTTTAAAAGTTGTTTTTAGCAGTATAGATAGATATCCTTTCTAACAAAAGAAACATGCCAAGAAAATCTTAGCATTCTATCCGGAGAGCGAACTCAATAAAAGCCGAGTTAACCTTAATCTGTGAAACTTCCCCGAGAGATCTTGGCGAGGCAATTAATGTATTAGGTTAATTGGGTTTAAAACAAAAGTACAAAACTAATTATTTAGAAACCTTTGCACCCATTTTTTTTTTTTTGGGGGGGGGGTTATATTAATGAAATACTGTAAAAAAACGTAAATTAAAGAAAAAGAAAGTTATAAAAATTATTAATTGTAGTAAACTAAATCGTTAGTAGAAATAAGCTGTCTTTCAATTTTTTATTTGCGTATTTCCATATAATTTTATTTCCCTTAGTATAAATTAATTTCGGGTACTGCGCGTCGAATTATGAGGAAGAGGGTATCAAATTCCCGGAAGTCGGCATCATTTCCTGGTTAAACAAGAGGGAGGAGGAGTACTAGATGGGTAGAGGTATCACATCGGTAATTGACCAATCAAAATGAACTTAGTCAAATATAGGTCCATACATATCAAATTGATTTTCCTTTCTTTTGGAGCGTTTTTCTATTCATTTCCAAGCCATTTATACAACTTTGGTACCTGTGTCTAGTAAATGTTATGTACTTTTTGAACAAATAAAGGTTTTTGAAAGGACCTTTTTTCCGGGCATGGGAGGCTACTACCTGTGATGCACTCGGAATGTTTATAAACACATTAAAAAACGCGTGGATTTGAGGTAGCCCTGTTTGCAAATGGAAAAAGAAAATGCCGTGTAGGTACCGTTTTGTGTGTGAGGATGTGTCCGTTAGTGTGACAGGTAATGATTAACATCTCCTGCTAAATATTTTTTCAAGTAAACAATTACCTGATTCTTTTTTTACGATTTTTTTTGTGAAAACATTTACCGTTGTGATACCTAGACACAACCCGATTGGCTATGTTAATATTTTCATTTTAATGTAAAAATATCACTGATAGAAATAAATGGAGGAATGTATCAAGTTTATTTTTCTTTAACCAAAAAAGCTGAAAATCTAGGATCCACCCTCCTGAAATCAAAATCTGCTGCCGTAAACTGCCTTGCCAGCGTTTGGGGAATATGGGTGATTGCATCAATTACACTTTTATTGACTTCATCGGTGCGCGTCAATCGGACAAGATTTCTTTGCATGTAAATGTAAACTGTCCATATTTTTGTTACATCCTGAAAAATAAACATTTTCAATAATGTATTAATTAATATACTGTCACATGAAATAATTATACATATGCGATACATGTAGTAGTAGAGTATATGTAAAACATGTAAATAGTAAAATGGAATAAACTTCAATGGATTTACATTATTGACAATTTCTCAGAGGTCAGCTTGCGCTTTCAGGTTTGCTAGATAATTAATATATTTAGATGCTTACAAAATTTAAGAATAACAGTCTTAGTAATTAAGATCAGATGTATAACACCCAATACACCATTATCGAATACAAGTCGTAAATAATAATTTACAGTTAGGAATAGAAAATACAGGCATATAAAAGGAAGGCGATATATATATTTTTTATTTTAAATGATTTACATTATTTGAGTTTTTAAAATTAAAAGTTCAAAACAAGTTTTATCAGTATTGCTTTTGCGTTAGCTTTTTCTAAAGTCTATTTTTCTCTTGTTTGACCTCATGGTGTTAGAGTCGATAGATCAACTAAAAAGAATAACAGTCCGTGATTTTTATCACATCTTTGAAACCTCAATTTCGGTTACTGCTGCATGAGATGATTATGTTTATGCAATTGCCGCAGAGTATATGTAACATATAAACATAATGTAAATAGGGCGACCTGTGATTTTGTCGGGCTTAGATTTTGATGGTGAAAAAATGTGAACTTACAGCTTGATTTAGGTCAGAATATTATGGCATGGCCGCAGCTCTATCCAATACAAGGGGTTGATTACAAATGTAACGGCGGGGATTCACGCACCGGAAAAGAAAATGATGAAATGATAAGAAACAGATTTTCTCTCACAACAACCTATTGACGCTAATGCATTCATTTATCTTGAAAACAATGAATTTGTTTTCAAGTTCTGTGTGAAAACAGTTTATTTTTCCGTTTCCAGTTATTTACCCCACATGATGATTTATGTGTAAGGCAGTTTTGAAATTGGCGGCATCGGATATTTGCATTGTGCCCAGTGGCTTATCCTCTTCAAAGTCGCAGAAAACACGAAGCAAGTTAGAGAAAGAAAACCACGTTAGACTGCCCCTCAATAAGTGAACGCAAGTATTTCAGGAGTGGTTCAAGTGACGACTGGATATAAAAGTGACTGTTTTCTGATGAATGGAGAAATAACGAAACAAAGACCAAACATTGAATAATAAAGGTAAAGTTACAATTATATATGTATATGTTACGATAAGTGTAATTAAGGTACTGTCTGGCATATTAATTCTATTCTTATCTACAGTTACATGAGGATTTCGATCCTTGGTCAAGGTGGTGGCTTTCTTTATTGTGTGAAATGCTAAACACTTTAGCGATCATTTTATTTGTAGTACAACTACCTGCATGCACATGTTATCATTTACCTCTCTGAACTCCCCTTTTGGCGTTAGTAATTAGTGTTTTAATTGCAAATGTACTGCCTGAACTAATCTGAATTCAAAATCGTGTTTAATTCAAAAGTATATGATTGGATTTATATGAGAAAATTGACATCATCCTCAAATAAAATTTATCTTGTCTTAGTTTGTCTAAATGTGTGTGTAGACTGGGGGTATATATACGTATTTTTTAGATGAATGAAATTTCCATACGAAAAACCAACGGAAAGTCTTTTTTTCGATTTTACAAAAATTGTGCAAGCACCACTGCTCGACTGTGGTGCGCAACATGTAATCCGGCATGCCTATAGAAATAAATTCCCATGGGTTTTGAAAACTTGAAAGTTTAAAAATAGTTATATAAGATGATTTACGAGTCTCAAAATTTTATTAATAGATCAACTATGGATTTGTTCAAAATATGGCGGCCAGACTTCCTTTGGACATGTTGAAAATGCATTCAGCAGACATTCAATGGCATCAGCCATAAGGAAAGCATAAAAGTGCAGCTTCGGTCAAAGAAAGTAAATGTGATGGATGTGTTTGAAATCAAATTGTTCGACAATAATCAGGAGAGGGACTTGCCTCCTTCTCCTTTTTTTCCTTCTCGGATATAGTCTGGACAATATAGTTTTCAACGTACTTTGAGATATTGTTTGTGACGTCAACATGCTACTGCATGCGCATTGAACCCCCACCCCTCGTTGAATACGGCTTGAAATCAGTAAAAAAAAACTATATGCGATTGTATAAATTATATGTTGTTTATTTATAGATTAAATAATAATGTATTACATCATTAGTATATTGAGATAAGAGTGTCCCTCGAAAGTCTTTTTTTCAATAAGATATAACAAGTATGTTTCTTTCCTGTAAAAAGTGTATATTGTATCAATTTATTTTTAGAGGAAATTAAGCCTCTGATGTTCTGCTGTTTTCTATATATATTGTTATTTTCTTACTGCGAATAATGACTGTAAAATCTAGTATGTTAATGATGGTTGCTTCGGCTTTGAAATACTGAATGTGCAATGAACAATGTGAATTTAGAGAGGAAATTTACCCTGTAGACTTTTGCTATTTTCAAACTGTAAATGTTAGTAGGTAGCACTGTATCACTGATATTCTTTGCGAGGATATTTACTCCGTAAACATGGACAAATCAAAAAGCTATGTAAACGATGGATGCTTTGGCTTTCAAATACTGAATGTACAATGCAACAATGTCATTTTTGAGAGGAAATTTACTCTGTAGATTTTGATAACTTGAAAATGTTAACGTTTTATAGATATGTTGAAAACTGTACATGTGTATCAGTGCTATACTTTGGGGGGGGGGGGGGGGGGGTTACTCAGTAAAGTTAAGCTGTCGAAAGGACCCAATATACACTGTATCAATATCGTGTTTGATAGGACACTTACTCTTTTGCTAATTTCAAATTGTAATTGGAGTAGTAAACACTGTACGAGTGATATTCTTTGGGAGGAAATTTACTCCGTAAAATCTACAAGCTATGTAAACGATGGTTTGGTTGGCTTTCAAATACTGAATGTACATTGCACCAATGTGAATTTAGAGAGGAAATTTACTCTGTAGATTTTTATAACCAAACTGTAATGTTAGTAGTGAACACTGTATCAGTGATAGTCTTTGGGAGGAAATTTACTCCGTAAAATCTAGCTAAGTAAACGATGGTTTCTTTGGCTTTGAAATACTGAATGTACAATGCACCAACGTGAATTTAGAGAGGTAATTTACTCTGTAGATTTTTGTTATTACCAAACTGTAATTGTAGTAGTGAACACTGAATCAGTGATAGTCTTTCGGAGGAAATTTACCCCGTAAAGCCTTGTTATATAAAGGATAGTCGCTTCTGAATTGACTACTGTATGTTACTGTATGAATGTCATTTTGAGAGGAAATTTACTCTCTAGATTTTTGCTATTTTCAAATTGTAATGTAGTTGTGAACACTACATCAGTAACTCCGTAAAATCTAGCTGTGTAAACGATGGTTGCTTTGGCTTTAAAATACTGAATGTGCTATGAACCAATGTGAATTTAGAGAGGAAATTTACCCTGTAGATTTTTGCTATTTTAAAATTGTAATTGTAGTGATGAACACTGTATCAGTGATATTCTTTGGGAGGAAATTTACTCCGTAAAATCTAGCTAGGTAAATGATTGTTGCTTTGGCTTTGAAAAGAATGTACAATGCACCAATGTGAATTTAGAGATGAAGGTTACTCTGTAGATTTTTTGTTATTACCAAACTGCAATGTTAGTAGTTAACACTGCATCAGTGATATTCTTTGGGAGGAAATTTACCCCCTAAAATGTACCTGTCTATTACACTGTATCACTGACATTTTTAAAAGGAAATTTACTCTGTAGAATTTGCCTTCTTCAATTTGTAATGTTGTAGTGAAATCTGTTTCAGTGATAGTCTTTGGGAGGAAATCTACTCAGTAAAATCTATCTCTGTAAACGATGGATGCTTTGGCTTTGAAATACTGAATGTACAATGCACCAATGTGAATTTAGAGAGGAAATTTACTCTGTAGATTTTTGCTATTTCTAAATTGTAATTGTTGTAGTGAATATTGTATCAGTCATATTCTTTGGGAGGAAATTTACTCCGTAAATTCTTAATGTTATATCAAGGATAGTCGCTTTTGAATTGACTACTGTATGTTAACTGTATAGTGTCATTTTTGAGAAGAAATTTACCCTGTAGATTTTTGCCTTTTTCAAATTGTAATGTGGTAGTGAAAACTGTTTCAGTGATAGTTTTGGGAGGAAATTTACTCCGTAAAATCTAGCTATGTGAACGATAGTTTGCGTTCTTTAAACTTTTAATATTCGCTCCAATAAATTTCCTGTAAACTGTGTTAATTGTTGAGTTTTGTCAATACCTAAGGGCAAAATGCTTAAAACAGAAAAAAAGATTTTCTGTTTTGATTTTGGAATGCGTTAATATCTACTACTGGTTTCTTGTAATACATTTACAGTCGTTTGTCTTGCTGCCTCTAATATGTTTGAATTTTAAAAATCCGACATGATGCTATTATCCGAGGTTTGCAAAATGGATGTTGATAGACAATTTCGCGGGATTTGGACCCGGGCTACAATTAGCTTACATGTACATATATAGACTAATATAGTAAAAACACGTGTTTTGTTTTCTTTGTATATTTTTTTAAATAGATTCATTTCCAAAATATTTTTTAACACATGACAGAGCAATGTGTCGGATAAATATTCACATAAAAATGGGGGTGTTCAATGTGGAAATCCCTGGTTATATTAATAAACTTCTAACATCATGACCTCCGAATAGCTCTCGCTTGGCTTAAAATGTGTAAACAAACCAAATAATCTCTCATTTCAATACATATTTCTATGCATAATTATGTTCCCCAAACGAAGTTGGGGAACATATTGTTTTTACTCTGTTTCTTATTATTAAGGTCTTCCGACTTCCTTCGGAAGACCTTACTGTTTTTCTTATGTTTCCTATTATTATTATTATTCCCTTTTCATAGTACACGTGATTTCTCAGAAACTACTTGACCGATTTCAAAGATTTTTTCAGGAATGATGCATTGTTATAATATCTCCAGACCATTTTTTTTTTTTTTTGTAAAATCACTTCCGGTCACATTTTTTGTCCAATTTTCTTTTTTTAAATTGCCATTTTGTCCAAGCAACTCCTTCTTAACCACTCAAGATTTAATCATGATATTTTCGGGGATGCTAAAACATCTCTTTCAGTTATGCATGGCATCTTTTGATTTTGCATCCGTCACTTCCGGTCGACACAGGAAGTGACATTAAATTTCGAGATTTTTTGAAAAACTTAACCGTTTTGAATAATGGCAAGTTAAACTTATGTTCACATTAACAATCGTCAACAAAACGCATCCATTTGAATAACTTCCGGTGTAAACCGGAAGTAGTCGAAAAATTAAACTTTCTCTCTTGCGTCAAAAGAAATAGAACAAATGGTTTTATGTGAGTTTTTTTCAAAGTTTTTTTGTACTTGTGACTTTGACGTCGACCGGAAATGATGCCTTAATTGTCTAGATTCGTCAAATGATGTCACTTCCGGTCAAACCGGAAGTAGCCAAATTAGCTTATTTTGAAGGTTTTGACGTAAAATTGGATTTTTTTAAATTTTAGAGACACTGAAGGCGTCTTAACTCATGCCTTTCTCTTGTTGACGTCACTTCCGGTCAAAACTGGACGGAAGACCTACTCGTTGCTTTGCAACGAGCTTTGCTCTAGTTATTATTAGGGTCTTCCGTCTCCAACGGAAGACCCTTCTATTATTCTATTGTTTCTTTTTCACTTTTATTAAGGTCTTCCGTCTCCAACGGAAGACCTTCTTGTTATTCTTCGGTTTCTTTTTCCCTATTATTATTATTATTATTATTTTTCTTACCGATTTTGTGCACGCGATTTCTCGTAAACTACTGGACCGATTCTCATGAGACTTTGACATCTGATAGGTACTGATCTGAACCTTATTGGAAATTTTTTTCGTCGATGACATCACTTCCGGTCGTGAGATATGGACAATTTTCTGATTTTTAAATGCAATTTCGTCTTGATTACTTAGCGAAAACTGCTTAAGATATGAAGTTAAGATTAATTGGAGATGATAGTTCATGATTTATAGCGTTGCAGAATCGCCTTTTCGTGCGTCGTCAATACTTCCGGTCGAAACCGGAAGCGAATTTAAAAAACGGAATTTTTCAACTTTTCTTTTTTAATATTTTTGATTTAGAATTGAATAAAGACGCCTTTTCTGAATCCAAATATGTAATTTGTTTGAAAATCGACCGAGCCAATCTCGAGATATTTGCATTTGAAAACGCGAAGCGGCGATCCCGATGGCCGAATGGTTAGCGCGTTGGATTGTCACGCGGGCGACCCGGGTTCGATCCCGCTTGTGACCAAAAAATTTTATCACTTTTTCTGCTCGATTTTTCGATTTTTATTAATTTTAAACTATTTGCAAAAACATATTTTCAACTTTTAAGTATATCTTACGTAATAAGGGGTCACAAGGGGCCAGAAAGCTAAATCTTTGACACTTCATATCTTGAAAAGAGGGAATATTTTGATTAGCAATATTGAACAAAAGTTGGTCAGAATAAAAATCTAAACAATAAGCATACTTTGAATTTTTGTAAAATGGCCCCATTAAGTACTTGTAGGGGTGGCCCGTAAATATTTATATTAAGTATATCTTCTAAACAAAAAGAAATCTCTGAATAGTTGTAGAACAAAAAGTCTTTGAAATCACAAGACCTTTCGTTTGATATCAAGAAAAAGGGGCTGACTCCTCAAATTAGGGGCTCAGAGGGGCCAGAAATCTTTTATCTTTAACTCTTTAATGATCAATATTTTGTGATACATTACAGAAGCAAAGTTGCTCATATTAACGATGTGCAACAATATATTACAATATTTTAGTCATATGTTACGTAATTAGGGGTCACGAGTGGCCAGAATGCTAAATCTTTGACGCTTCATATCTCGTAAAAAGGGGAAAATTTTGATAAGCAATATTGAACAAAAGATGGTCAGAATAATGATCTAAACAATATGCATACTTTGAATTTCTGTAAAATGGCCCCATTAGGGACTTGTAGGGGTGGCCCCTAAATATTTATATTAAGTATATCTTCTTAACAAAAAGAAATCTCTGAATAGTTGTAGAACAAAAAGTCTTTAAAATCACAAGACCTTTCGTTTGATATCAAGAAAAAGGGGCTGACTCCTCAAATTAGGGGCTCAGAGGGGCCAGAAGTCTTTCATCTTTAACTCTTTAATGATCAATATTTTGTGATACATTACAGAAGTAAAGTTGCTCATATTTATGATTTGCAACAATATATTACAATATTTTAGTCATATGTTACGTAATTAGGGGTCACAAGGGGCCAGAATGCTAATTCTTTGACGCTTCATATCTCGAAAAGGGGGAAAATGTTGATAAGCAATATTGAACAAAAGATGGTCAGAATAATGATCTAAACAATATGCATACTTTGAATTTTTGTAAAATGGCCCCATTAAGGACTTGTAGGGGTGGCCCCTAAAAATTTATTTAAAGCACATCTCCTAAACGAAAAGAAATCTCTGAATAGTTGTAGAACAAAAAGTCTTTGAAATCACAAGACCTTTCGTTTGATATCAAGAAAAAGGGGCTGACCCCTCAAATTAGGGGCTCAGAGGGGCCAGAAGTATTTCATCTTTAACTCTTTAATGATCAATATTTTGTGATATATTACAGAAGTAAAGTTGCTCATATTAATGATTTGCAACAATATATTACAATATTTTGGTCTTATGTTACGTAATTAGGGGTCACAAGGGGCCAGAATGCTAAATCTTTGACGCTTCATATCTCGAAAAGGGGGAAAATTTGATAAGCAATATTGAACAAAAGATGGTCAGAATAATGGTCTAAACAATATGCAAACTTTGAATTTTTGTAAAATGGCCCCATTAAGGACTTGTAGGGGTGGCCCCTAAAAATTTATTTAAAGCACATCTCCTAAACGAAAAGAAATCTCTGAATAGTTGTAGAACGAAAAGTCTTTGAAATCACAAGACCTTTCGTTTGATATCAAGAAAAAGGGGCTGACTTCTCAAATTAGGGGCTCAGAGGGGCCAGAAGTCTTTCATCTTTAACTCTTTAATGATCAATATTTTGTGATACATTACAGAAGTAAAGTTGCTCATATTTATGATTTGCAACAATATATTACAATATTTTGGTCATATGTTACGTAATTAGGGGTCACAAGGGGCCAGAATGCTAAATCTTTGACGCTTCATATCTCGAAAAGGGGGAAAATTTGATAAGCAATATTGAACAAAAGATGGTCAGAATAATGATCTAAGCAATATGCATACTTTGAATTTCTGTAAAATGGCCCCATTAGGGACTTGTAGGGGTGGCCCCTAAATATTTATATTAAGTATATCTTCTTAACAAAAAGAAATCTCTGAATAGTTGTAGAACAAAAAGTCTTTGAAATCACAAGACCTTTCGTTTGATATCAAGAAAAAGGGGCTGACTTCTCAAATTAGGGGCTCAGAGGGGCCAGAAGTCTTTCATCTTTAACTCTTTAATGATCAATATTTTGTGATACATTAAAGAAGTAAAGTTGCTCATATTTATGATTTGCAACAATATATTACAATATTTTGGTCATATGTTACGTAATTAGGGGTCACAAGGGGCCAGAATGCTAAATCTTTGACGCTTCATATCTCGAAAAGGGGGGAAAATTTGATAAGCAATATTGAACAAAAGATGGTCAGAATAATGATCTAAACAATATGCAAACTTTGAATTTTTGTAAAATGGCCCCATTAAGGACTTGTAGGGGTGGCCCCTAAATATTTATTTAAAGCACATCTCCTAAACGAAAAGAAATCTCTGAATAGTTGTAGAACAAAAAGTCTTTGAAATCACAAGACCTTTCGTTTGATATCAAGAAAAAGGGGCTGACTTCTCAAATTAGGGGCTCAGAGGGGCCAGAAGTCTTTCATCTTTAACTCTTTAATGATCAATATTTTGTGATACATTACAGAAGTAAAGTTGCTCATATTTATGATTTGCAACAATATATTACAATATTTTGGTCATATGTTACGTAATTAGGGGTCACAAGGGGCCAGAATGCTAATTCTTTGACGCTTCATATCTCGAAAAGGGGGAAAATTTGATAAGCAATATTGAACAAAAGATGGTCAGAATAATAGTCTAAACAATATGCAAACTTTGAATTTTTGAAAAATGGCCCCATTAAGTACTTGTAGGGGTGGCCCCTAAATATTTATTTAAAGCACATCTCCTAAACGAAAAGAAATCTCTGAATAGTTGTAGAACAAAAAGTCTTTGAAATCACAAGACCTTTCGTTTCAGAGGGGCCAAAAGTCTTTTATCTATAACTTTCTAATGATCAATATTCTGTTAAACATAACTGAAGCAAAAGTATTTATCTTTAAGGATTTGCAACAATATATGATAAAAGTTGGATGAAGGTTATGGAAATAACGAACAGTATTCAATCTCAACGTCCATTAAACAAATATACAAAATAAGAGCAGAGCAAACACGGACCTCCGAAACATCAGAGGTGGGATCAGGTGCCATGGAGGAGTGAGCATCCCCTGCTGACCGGTCACACCCGCCGTGTGCTCGTTTTCATAATCAGGAAATAACGGAAAAAAAAATCCGTGGTCAATTCAGTGTATAAATAATGGACTAACAATTGGTATGAAAAACGTCAGTCAGCATTTCATTCAATGATAAATTGTATTTACTGACAAGGTCATTGTATCGACCATAAAATTTAAGAAATGATGACTTTAAACGAGACTGTTGATATTCTTGTTTCATCAACTTGCTTGTCAATAATTTACCTCGTTTAAGAAATTGTTCATACGTAGAGCATGCTCTTGCGTATGTTGATATGTTATGTAATTATGGGGTCAGAAGGGGCCAGAATGTAAAATCTTTGATGCTTTATATCTCGAAAAGCGGAATTATTTTGATAAGCAATATTGAAAAAAAGATGGCAAGAATAATATTCTAAGCAATATGTATACTTTGAATTTGTGTAAAACGGCCCCATTGAGGACTTGTAGGAGTGACACTTAAAAATATTTTTATTTAACATATCTCCACAACTAATAGAAGATTCTGAACAAGTCTTGAACAAAAAATCTTCAAAATCACAAGACCTTTCATTTGATCTGAAGAAAAAGGGGCTGACTTCTTAAATTAGGGGCTTAGAGGGGTCAAAAGTATTTCAATTTCAACTCTTTCATGATCTATGTTTTTTTTTTCATAAGTATCCATTATGAGGAGCAAAGATATTCATCTTAATGATTTGCAACAATACATTATAAAGTTTTGATCATATGTTACGTAATAAGTGGTTGCAAGGTGCCAAAATGCTACATCTTTCATGCTTTATATCTCGAAAAGAGGGGGTATTTTTACAAGCCATACTGAACAAAAGATGTTCAGAATATTGTGATAAAAATCTGAAACTTAAAAAGAAATGAAGGAAAACTTAATGTCATTCTCTTTTAACGAATATCTCAGTCAAAATCACATCTCATCTTATCGAGAAATTCAACGGAAGACCTACTCGTTGCTCGCAACGAGATCTCATCTAGTTATTATTATTCTTTTTTTTTCTTTACAATTTTTTTGCAGAAGATTTCTCGAAGACGGCTCGATCGATTTTGTTCAAATTTTCAGAGATCATGTGTTTCTATCTGAAGTTTGTACCCCCGACTCAATTTTGAAAAAATCACTTCCGGTCGTGAGTTATCGCCCTTTCAGTGATTTTTAGAGGGTCTCTTTGTCCTTACGTTAACTCAAAAACGACATTAGCTAGAGAGCTGAAATTTTCAGCGATAATAGACGACACATTGCTGAATTGCACATTGGATAGAAAATTTTTCAGAAAGGTCCAATATGGAAGCTCGGTAGGGGTCAAAATCTAGGACACGAATCATGAGTGAATTTTCGAGACATTTTGTATCATATCTTTTAAAGTATAATTATTTTGTTAAGACATACTGAACAAAATTTATGCAGAATGACAAGATCTTTAATATGATATCAAGAAAAAAGTGCTGACTTATCACATTAGGGGCCAAAAGGGGCTAAAAGTCTTTTTTCGATAACTCTTTAACAGTCAATATTTTGTTATACATTACTGAAGCAAAAATGTTCATCTGAACAATCTACAACTGCATATAATGAATTTAATGTCATATATTACATAATTAGGGGCCACAAGGGGCCAAAATGCTAAATCTTTGACGCTTTATATCTCAAAAGTGGGAAATATTTTGATAAGTAATATTGAACAAAAGATGTTCAAAATAATGTTCTAAACAATATGCAACGTTTCATTTTTCGCTAAACGTCCCCATTAAGGAGTTGAAGGGCTGGCCCCTAAATATTTCTTTTGCAAATAACTCTAAAACGAAACAGAATCTCTGAATAGTTGTTGAACAAAAAGTGTTCAAAATCCGAAGAGGTTTAAGATAAAATCCAGAAAAAGGGGCTGGACGCTCAAATTAAGGGCCGAGAGGGGCCAAAAGTCTTTAATAAATACCTTTTTAGCAAGCAATATTTTGATATACATTACTGAAGCAAAAATGTTAATCTCAACAATCTACAACTGTATATTATGATTTTAATGTCGTATATTACATAATTAGGGGCCACAAGGGGCCAAAATGCTAAATCTTTGACGCTTTATATCTCAAAAGTGGGAAATATTTTGATAAGTAATATTGAACAAAAGATCAAAATAATGTTCTAAACAATATGCAACGTTTCATTTTTCGCTAAACGTCCCCATTAAGGAGTTGAAGGGCTGGCCCCTAATATTTCTTTTGCAAATAACTCGAAAACGAAACAGAATCTCTGAATAGTTGTTGAACAAAACGTGTTCAAAATCCGAAGAGGTTTAAGATAAAATCCAGAAAAAGGGGCTGGACGCTCAAATTAAGGGCCGAGAGGGGCCAAAAGTCTTTCATAAATACCTCTTTAGCAAGCAATATTTTGATATACATTACTGAAGCAAAAATGTTAATCTCAACAATCTACAACTATGTATGATGATTTTAATGTCGTATATTACATAATTAGGGGCCACAAGGGGCCAAAATGCTAAATCTTAGAAGCTTTATATCTCAAAAGTGGGAAATATTTTGATAAGTAATATTGAACAAAAGATGTTCAAAATAATGTTCTGAACAATTTGCAATCTTTCTTCTTTCGCTAAACGTCCCCATTAAGGAGTTGAAGGGCTGGCCCCTAAATATTTCTTTTGCAAATAACTCGAAAACGATAGAAAATCTCTGAATGGTTGTTGAACAAAAAGTGAACAAAATCCTTAGAGCTTTAAAATGTTATGAATAAAAAGGGCTGATTCCTAGAATTAGGGGGCGTGAGGGACAAAATGCCGACTTTTTAAATCTTTAATGTTCAATGTCTTTTTACAGATTAATGAGATTATGGAAAATCATTATTTTAGAATGAAGATCTCAATCAAAATCTTATCTCATCTCATCAAGAATCGGACGGAAGACCCACTCGTTGCTCGCAACGAGATCGTATCTAGTTATTATTAAGGTCTTCCGTCTCCAACGGAAGACCTTATTGTTTTCGTTCGGTTTCTTTTTCTCTATTATTATTATTATGTTCCCCAAACGGAGTTTGGGAACATATTGTTTTTACTCGGTTTCTTATTATGTTCCCCAAACGAAGTTGGGGAACATATTGTTTTTACTCTGTTTCTTATTATTATTATTATTATTAAGGACCTTCTACTGATTCGTTTGTTTCTTTTCCACTATTATTATTATTTTTTTTTTTCTTACCGATTTTGTGCAGGCGATTTCTCGAGAATGCCTCGACAGATCTTTATGAAACTTTCAGCAATGATGGCAAATCATATGAACTTATGGCGTTTTTTTTTTATTTTGCCGTCATCACTTCCGGTCGCGAGATACGGCCAATTTTCTTTTTTTAAAATGTCATTTTGTCCGGAAGTGTTCTCAAAAACGGTTTGAGATTGAGTCTTGAAACTTTCAGGGATGATAGATTGTGACAGGCTCTCTTGAATTTTGTATAAAGTTTTTGTTGCCGTCACGTCCGTTGTCCACCGGAAGTAGTTTAAAAATATGCAAAATTTTATTTTTTTCTTTTTTAAATGTTTCTTATATAGGCAAATAGAATGTCTCGAGTATTATAATGTCCACCGGAAGTTATTTTTTCAAAACCGGAAGTAGTCCAAAAAATGAGCATTTTTCATCAAAATTATCAGGGATGATTCCTTCACACTCAGAGAGGAGTTATAGGTCATTTTTAGTACTTCCGGTCACACCGGAAGTGAATCATAAAGACCGGAAGTTGTCTGAAATTTACAGATTTCACTCTTAAATGTGTTCTCACGTATTTAGAGGAATTGATATGAATTTTTTTTCATTTTAAGTTGTTTTATGATCGTATCAAAAATCGAACGGAAGACCTACTCGTTGCTTGCAACGAGATCTCCTCTAGTTATTATTATTATTCTTTTTTAAGGTCTTCCGTCTTCAGCGGAAGACCTTATTGTTTTTCTTAGGTTTCTTTTCCACTATTTTTATTATTATTGTTTTTTTTTCTTACCGATTTTGTACGCGCGATTTCTCGAGAACGGCTCGATCGATTTTCACAAAACTTTCAGGTCTGATAGAACATCAAAAAGTCTAGATATATATTTTTTTATTTTGATGACGTCACTTTCGGTTTGGAGTTTTCTGCGATTTAGTGATTTTTAGAGGGTCACTTTGTCCGGCAGTTTTCTCAAAAAGCACTTAACACAGGAGCTTGAAATTTTCAGTGATGCTAGAGCAACTTTTGGAGAAGTGCACTAAGTATATCACAACTACCGGAAGTACGAAGCACCGACGCTCGCTATGGCCCGAAAATAGTCCTATCAAGAATTTCGAAATTTGAAGCACCTTTTCAACGATAACTTTTTACCTAGAAATATTTTGTTAAAGCATGTAGAACAAAAAAGGTGTCAAATTTCAAGATCTTTCAAATGACATCTCGCAAAAAGGGCTGGCCCCTTAATTCAGGGACCTGGAGGGGCCAAAAGTTTTTCTTTTATATCTCAAAAAGTATTGAGAATTTGTGATACGTCAAAGAAGCAAAGTTGTTCAAAATATAAAGTTTAATCTATTGAAGTCGTCAAAATACGTCCGGCATCGTCACTTCCGGCCAAACCGGAAGTAGTCGGAAAACGCGAATTTTTGCCGTTCTTGACAAGTTTTTTGGTAACACATGTCTCTGGGAGCATTAAAATTAATTTTCCGTCCGTCGTCGTCACTTCCGGTCAAACCGGAAGTAACAGAATATGGCTTATTTTTACAATAATTAACATGAATTTAGAGGAATCAAACCATTTTTGGACGTTATTTCTCAGTTTAGTTAAAAATGAAAGCCACTTCCGGTCAAACATGACGGAAGACCTACTCGTTGCTTTGCAACGAGCTTTGCTCTAGTTCTTCTTATTTCTTCTCCGGTACTTTTTTGTCCGGAAGTGTTCTCAGAAACTGTTCACCAAACTAAGTTAAAACCTTTTTAGGGTTAGTAGGCATGTTGTGTAGATGTGCTGAACGAAGGTCATTTTGCGCGCATTCGCATGCACGTGCGGGCGCGTGCAATGAGTAAAATGACTGATATATTTAATATGGTTGTAACTTTTATATTTTTTGATAAAATGTTTTGAAACTCATTATATAATGATATATAAGATGTGTAGATAAGATGACATGGTCAAATTTTCATGAACTCACGCGCATGCACGTGCGCTTCGCTCTGATTGGCTGAAACAGAAATCTTAATATCTTTTTTATTTTATGATGAAATGCTTTGAAATTTATAACATAGGCATGCATTAGGATGTACTACAATATGATATACAAAATTTTTCATCAAATCACGCGCATGCACGTGCGCTGCAATCTGATTGGCTGAAATGGCTGAAACTTTAAATGACTATAACTCCCTTGGTTTTCAACCAAACAGCATGAGATTTAGAACATAGATAGACATAAATAACTCCTACAAGATGGTATGGTCACCATTCACATGCATGCACGTGCGTGCACGTGTGCTTTGCTCTGATTGGCTGAAACAAAAATCTCAATATCTTTTCTGTTTTTTTACAAAATGCTTTGAAATTTAAAACATAGGCTACTTTAAGATGTCCTACAATATGATATATAATAATTGTCATGAAAACACGCGCATGCACGTGCGCTGCAATCTGATTGGCTTAAACTTTAAATGGTTATAACTCCCTTGTTTTTCAACCAAACAGGATGGGATTAAGAACATAGACAGACATAATGGACACCTACAAGAAGGTATGGTCATCATGCACGTGCGTGCACGTGCAATGAGTAAAAAGTGTAGACAAGATGATATCGTCATTAGGCTCATGCAATCACATGCGCACGCTTGCATTGCTTAAATTTGAAATACTTGGTATACTTTTGGGAAAACTTTGTTTACGTCTTAAATGCATAGATTTTGCCTTCTTTTATGAAACTTACAGGGAATATGGCACGAGAAGGGAGTTGGGGAGCGTTTGGGGAACATCTGTAACGGTTCCCGTTACAATTAGCACTAGTTATTAAGGTCTTCCGTCTTCACGGTAGTCCTTATAGTGATTCTATTGTTTCTTATTATTATTATTATTATTATTATTATTTTTCCGTACACTAAATTTTGTGCACGCGATTTCTCGAAGACTACTGGGTGGATTTTCATAAAATTTACAGAAATTATGTGTTGTTATCTGAAGTTATTTTTTCCGAGAGATTTTTTGAAAATTCTCTTCTGGTGCCAAGTTTGGGGACATTTTCTGAATTTAAAATGACATTTTGTCTACGGTTAATCTCAAGAACGGTAGAAGATATCAACATGAAACTTTCAGGGATTATAGATCGTGATATTCACTATCCAGGACGCGACCTTTCGTTCGTCGTCAATACTTCCTGTCGTTAGGAGATGCGAATTTAAAAAAGTGCATTTTCTAACTTTTTTGTTCTTTAATATTTTTCATTTATTTTTGGAATATTAATAGTGACCTTTCCATTGATGCTTACTATATAAGTTGTTTTAGTATTGATTAATCTGAACTCTAGATATTAATATTTGAAAATCTGAAGCGGGCCCAAGATGGCGGCTGTCTCTGTCTACTCCGCCATTTCGCGAGTAGGGGTTTATGGAGGCAGCTGAGCGTTTGATTGAACCATTCTGACATAAGGATACATGAAATGTGAAAAATTACCTGGACTTTCACGTAGTAGTACGTTGCAATTGAGTGTCAATCTTGAAACTTAATTTCCGTTTCACTGCTTTAGTGTAACTGGGCTAGATACGATATGTAATGTGTACAATGTGTTAAATATACTTTCTTAACGTCGAAATAAAATAAAGGCCATAAGAACGTTTTATTTATTTAATTTCATTGAAGCTATCACACCTATTTAATAGATCAGTCCAAAGAAAAGGCGCGAATATTTACTCGTGGCGTTTAGCGCGAAATTATGAATAGTGGTCCGCCTTTTATAATTCTTAGACAAATGTACTGTTGCAAAAGTATACAAAAGTATATTTAGAGCAGTGCTCCAAATTATAGCATAATGGTATGCGCGTTAGGGATAAAGAGAAAAAAAAGTGCATTCACGTTGGCGACCTGAGTTCAATCCTCCTTGTGACCAAAATTTTGAATCACTTTTCAGCTTAATTTTACGAGGTTTTTTTTCCTGAATCGGACGGAAGACCTCTCGTTGCTCGCAACGAGATCGTTTCTAGTATTCTTACTATTTTCGTATTGACCAAATTTTGGAAATGACCTTTGTCCGGTCCATTTCTCCAGAACAGCTTAAGATATGAAAGTTTACTGTATCAGATATCATAGATCATGACTTGAAGATGTGTCGAACAACATTTTTTCCGTCGTCAATTCTTCCGGTCGTCACAGAAAAGGGGATTAAAAGTCGATTTTTTGAATTTCTTTGTCTTTCTTTTTATCTTTTTCTGTGATATTCATGGCATAAGTAAAGCCCCCTATTTGCTGATTTTACGCATAATCGATTTCTTGATTTGATTAAGAAGAAATTAAATATCTTAAAATTTACGCAAACGTAGGTTTAACGTTTCCTTAAACACTAAAAAATATTCATTTCATTTTCTCATAAATAGACCTCGCGACGTTCAATACACAGTGTGTGATACACAAGTTTGAAGGGTAAAGTCTCTCTCGGGATGGCAAAAGAACCTGAAGAAAAACTTCCCTGGTTCAATCGAGACAGGATATTAGTGAATAGAGTGTGTATAGAATATATTTAATGTCTTCATCTTATCCCCCCCATTTCTTTTTTTATTGTACTGTTAAAGACCTATCCCCCACCTTTCTCACATATTGAAATGAATGCTAATTCGGCTTTAATGTTTTCCATTCTACATAAACTGATCTTGACATTTATGTAACAAGACACTCTTCTTGAAGTTAAGAAAATGATAAGGCTTAATTCTTTCTACAAAATAATGGTAATTTACAAGTCTATATTCAAGACAGCCCCCCCCCCCCAACCCCCCGGAAGTGCGCAGACAGGTAGCCTTCGCAGATATAACATCTACAACTTATAAGAACATTTTAAAAGTTTCATTCATAAAAATCAGTTCCCCTAATGTCATATGATAATTTCCTATCATTCATTCTCCCTATGTTTTGTCTGTAGAATTAATAATTATTTTATTTAAAAAAAAATAATCTTGAGAAAATAAAGATTGTCAGCTGCATTTATTAGCATTTCGCGTTTTCTTGTATATCTATTACTTGCATATGAATAATGCCATTAAATAATATAGAAGAAATCGAACTGCATTTCCATCTTTTTTATTTCATTCATGAATCCTGGGATCCGCTCCAGCAGTTGCGCATGACCTCATCGCTACTATAAACAAAACAGTCATCACGTCGAAAATGTTCATGTTTCCGCTAAACTAAGAAAGTTTACACATGGTTTATAATCTCATAACAAATATCAGACCTGTCCAATGCAGAAATGCTCGAATTGAAGGGGGAAATTCAGGAATTATTTTGCGGTAGCCATATTTTGCCGTGAACCTAGGCGACATTTTGTAATTAAGGTCTTCCGTCTTCAGCGGAAGACCTTCTTGTTAAGGTCTTCCGTCTTCAGCGGAAGACCTTACTGTTATTCTTAGGTTTCTTTTCCCCTATTTTTATTATTAGGGTCTTCCGTCTCCAACGGAAGACCCTACTATTATTCTATTGTTTCTTTTTCACTTTTATTATTATTATTCTTTTTTTTTTCTTTACAATTTTTGTGCAGAAGATTTCTCAGAGATGACTCGACCGATTTACTTCAAATTTTTGGAGAAGGTGTTTCTTTATCTAAAGCTTATACGTTTTTTTCATTTTTTGGAAATTCACTTCCGGTCTAGAGTTATCGCCCTTTGATCGAAATTTTGATGACCTCCTTGTCTGTGATGGAACTCAAAAACGGCTCAAGCTAGAAAGCTGATTTTTTCAGGCATGATAGAAGACATGTTGCCATATTGCAACATGGTCAGGATATTTTCCGGAAGTGCCTAGTATGGGAGCTCGGTAGGGGTCAAAATTTAGGACACGAATCATGACCGATTTTTTGAGACGTTTCGCATCATATCTTTTAAAGTATAAATATTTTGTTAAAACATATTGAACATCATTTGTGCAGAACATCAAGATCTTTCATATTATACCAAGAAAAAAGCGCTGACTCATCACATTAAGGGCAAAAAAGGGCCAGAAGTCTTTAATCGATAACTCTTTAACAATCAATATTTTGGTATATATTACTGAACAAAAAATGTTAAGCTTAACAATCTACAACTATATATTATGATATTCATGTCGTATGGTACATAATTAGGGGCCACAAGGGGCCAGAATGCTAAATCTTTGATGCTTTATATCTCGAAAGGGAAAAATATTTTGAAAAGCAATATTGAACAAAAGATGTTCAAAATAATGTTCTGAACAATATGCAACCTTTCATTTTTTGCTAAACGTCCCCATTAAGGAGTTGAAGGGTTGGCCCCTAAATATTTCTTTTGCTATTAGCTCAAAAACAAAAAAGAATTTCTGAATAGTTATTGAACAAAAAATGTTTGAAATTTTAAGATCTTTAAGATGAGATCTCAAAATAGGGGCTGGGCACTCGAATTAGGGGCCAAGAGGGGCCAAAATTCTTTTTTCGATAACTCTTTATCAGTTAATATTTTGTAATACATTACTGAAGCAAAGATGTTTATCTCAACCATCTACAACTATATATTATGGTTTTTATATCGTATGGTACATAATTAGGGGCCACAAGGGGCCAGAATGCTAAATCTTTGATGCTTTATATCTCGAAAGGGAGAAATATTTTGATAAGCAATATTGAACAAAAGATGTTCAAAATAATGTTCTGAACAATATGCAACCTTTCATTTTTTGCTAAACGTCCCCATTAAGGAGTTGAAGGGTTGGCCCCTAAATATTTCTTTTGCTATTAGCTCAAAAACGAAAAAGAATTTCTGAATAGTTATTGAACAAAAAATGTTTAAAATTTTAAGATCTTTAAGATGAGATCTCAAAATAGGGTCTGGGCACTCGAATTAGGGGCCAAGAGGGGCCAAAAGTCTTTTTTCGATAACTCTTTATCAGTTAATATTTTGTAATACATTACTGAAGCAAAGATGTTTATCTCAACCATCTACAACTATATATTATGGGTTTTATGTCGTATGGTACATAATTAGGGGCCACAAGGGGCCAGAATGCTTAATCTTTAATGCTTTATAACTCGAAAGTGAGAAATATTTTGATAAGCAATATTGAATAAAAGATGTTCAAAATGATGTTCTGCATAATATGCAACCTATCATTTTTTACTAAACGTCCCCATTAAGGAGTTGAAGGGTTGGCCCCTAAATATGTGTTTTGCTAATAGCTCAAAAACGAAAAAGAATTTCTAAACAGTTGTTGAACAAAAAATGTTCAAAATCTTAAGATCTTCAAGATGAGATCCCGAAAAAGGGGCTGGGCACTTAAATAAGGGGCCAAGAGGGGCCAAAAGTCTTTTTTCGATAACTCTGAAGCAAAGATGTTTATCTCAACCATCTACAACTATATATTATGGTTTTGATGTCGTATGATACATAATTAGGGGCCAAAAGGGGCCAGAATGCTTAATCTTTAATGCTTTATAACTCGAAAGTGAGAAATATTTTGATAAGCAATATTGAATAAAAGATGTTCAAAATGATGCTCTGCATAATATGCAACCTTTCATTTTTTACTAAACGTCCCCATTAAGGAGTTGAAGGGTTGGCCCCTAAATATTTCTTTTGCTAATAGCTCAAAAACGAAAAAGAATTTCTGAACAGTTCTTGAACACAAAATGTTCAAAATCTAAAGATCTTTAAGATGAGATCCCGACAAAGGGGCTGGGCACTCGAGTTAGGGGCCAAGAGGGGCCAAAAGTCTTCAATCGAAAACTCTTTATCGGTTAATATTTTGTAATACATTACTGAAGCAAAGATGTTTATCTCAACCATCTACAACTATATATTATGATTTTTATGTCGTATGGTACATAATTAGGGGCCACAAGGGGCCAGAATGCTAAATCTTTGATGCTTTATATCTCGAAAGGAAGAAATATTTTGATAAGCAATATTGAATAAAAGATGTTCAAAATAATGTTCTAAACAATATGCAACCTTTTATTTTTTGCTAAACGTACCCATTAAGGAGTTGAAGGGTTGGCCCCCAAATATTTCTTTTACTAATAGCTCAAAAACGAAAAAGAATTTCTGAATAGTTGTTGAGCAAAAAATGTTCAAAATCTTAAGAGCTTTAAGATGATATGAATAAAAAGGGCCGATTCTTAAAATTGGGGGCCGTTAGGGACGAAAGGCCGATTTTTTAAGTCTTTAATGTTCAATGACTTTTTACAGATTGTGGTAAATCATTATTTTAGAATGAAAATCGCAATCAAAATCTTATCTCATCTCATCAAGAATTGGACGGAAGACCCACTCGTTGCTCGCAACGAGATCGTATCTAGTTATTATTATTATTATTATTGTTTTTTTTTACCGATTTTGTGCACGCGAGTTCTCGAAAACGGCTCGCTCGATTTTCATGAAACTTTCAGGACTGATAAAGCATGAAAAAATCTAGATATATATTTTTTTGTTTTGATGACGTCACTTCCGGTTTTGAGATCTCCGCGTTTTAGTGATTTTCAGAGGGTCACTTTGTCCGGCAGTTTTCTGAAAAACCACTCAACACAGAAGCATGAAATTTTCAGTGATGCTAGAGCAACCTTTGGAGAAGTGAATTTCGTATATCACAACCACCGGAAGTACAGACCCTGAGACGTGCTACTACCCCACACGCTCGCTGCACGAACGGTACACGAACGCTACACGGTTTGCACGAAACGCTGCACGGTTTACACGAAACGCTACACGGTTTGCACGAAACGCTACACGGTTTACACGAAACGCTTTGCACGAAAGGCTGCACGGTTTACACGAAAGGCTGCACGAAACGCTTTGTACACGTTTCTCACACGCTTTGTGCACGATTCTCGCACGGTTTGGCCTCGGTTTGGATTTTTCTACTCGGAATATCTCGGGCATTTTTACCGCTTTATCATTAATTCAATGAAAATCGCTCAAAAAGCCACATTAAGCAGCTGTTTAAATTAAATTTAGTACACTTGTATTATAAAAACCGATAGAAATATTCAATACTCTGACAGTTGTATACGTAATTAATTGATAAATAATTGTCAGTTCGAATTTATTTATTTATTTATCCAACTGTTTAAAAACGAAATGCCCATATCGTAAATGACTGTTTGATAAAATACAATTTTTATATACAGGTATTAGTCATTCATTTCAATGTAATATTTTTACGAGTATAATTTGATAAATTGATTTAATAAATTGAACTCAAATTCGATTTCTCACCGCAGGAATATAAACTCATTGATTTTTAATAATATTGATTATATAGCATGTGTTTGATTACCGGATTATTTTTTTTATTTTGATTTTAAATTATAAATTAAATTTGCCTATATACTCTACTAACGATTATTTAAACATTTTTAAAGATTTTTTTTTTACGCAGGCATTATCAATAGGAGGGAAACCGGTAAAGGGCGTAAAGGGGGGGGGTTAATGTGATCTATTAATCTATTCTATTCTCTTTCTCTTTTTACATGAAGCTTATCAAATTACATCAGTATACCCATCATACTGTAAAATCCTTCATTTCAAAACAGGACTAAACGTATGTTTGTATGTGTACATTTATTAATAGTCGCGGCATTTGACTATACATTGTACATACAATAAAGATCGATCTTTATACCGGCATTCAGGTATATTACAAGAAAACTGAAATATCTTAGATGAAATAAAAAGTACGTGATTTATTAAACAAATAATATACAATTATTCATGATTTACTCCTAAACTTTTCTTACATGATATTCATAAAAAGACTATACCAAATCAGTTCTGTTTATTTTACTGTTTACGGCTAGAAATTCGGATTTACAAATAAAAGATGAAATCCGCTGATTTATAAGTTGTACCCATCAAATATTTATAGAACCATTTTATTTTAAAAAAAAAAATAAAATCCAGTCGTAATTTCCAGGTGTCATTAAGCCGTGAACTCAACATGTACATATAGCAAAACAGGTTTTCATTTGCAATGCCCTCGGAGCCCGTGATCGCTGTTGTAAATGACCTTGATCACAGCTGAAAGGCGGAAAGAAGATTCCAATGCATTTATAAGGGGTGTATCTGCGCATACATTTAACAACGAATTAAAACAAGAATAGAAAATAAAGCATTTAATTAAACTAAAATTAGATTGAAAGCTACAACAAAAAATGAAAGACTGAACTGTCTAGTAATTTAATTTACCCCCCCCCCTCTCGTTTATAAAGATATGGTCTTCAGTGCACGTGAATTAAATTTATAAAATCCATTTTTTTGACAATAATGAGCAACAAGTTTTATGTTAAGATATTAAATGAAACATCGTTTCAAATGTAAAGACAAGAGCGGAGTCCTGATATATTTTTGATTAAAATTAAAAAAAAAAGAATATTACCGGTATTTCTTTCTTTCTTTGAGAAAAAATATTTAAGAAGCCACGATTGCGTTGATACATGTAGTATATTGAATACAATGCCCTTAAAATTGTTGTACATAGCTGATTTATTTGAACACATTTTCTATAGAAGGAAAAGAAATCAAACAAATATAAATCATACATTACCGTTTAATTTCATTTTGTTGTTCCATTTTTTTTATTTTACTCCTATAATATCACAAGCATAACTAATTCAATTATAAAATACTAATAGAATTTTACATCCTGACCCATCGATAGCCATATTTAAAATGAAATGACTTCCGAATGAATCTTACACGATTCTTGCACGAAAGTCGCACGTTTCTCACACGGTTCTTACACGAAAGTCGCACGTTTCTCACACGCTTTTCGCACGCTCGCTACACGGTTTGCACGAAACGCTTTGGAGCTTACACGAAACGCTGCACGGTTTACACGAAACGCTACACGATTTGCACGAAACGCTGCACGGTTTACACGAAACGCTACACGGTTTGCACGAAACGGAAAGCGCACGAAAGCCACACGCTTTTTTGGGGTAGTAGCACGTCTCAGGGTCTGTACGAAGTGCCGACGCTCGCTATGGCCCGAAAATAGTCCTATCAAGAATTTCAAAATTTTTAACACCTGTTCTACGATAACTTTTTACCTAGAAATATTTTGTTAAAACATGTATAACAAAAAAGTATAGAATTCCAAGATCTATCAACTGAGACCTCAAAAAAAGGGCTGGCCCTTTAAATTAGGGGCTTAGAGGGGCCGAATGTTTTTCCGATATATCTCAAAAACTATTTAGAATTTGTAATACGTCAAAGAAGCAAAGTTGTTCAAAATGTCAAGCTTAATCTATTGGAGTCGTCAAAATACGTCCGGCGTCACCACTTCCGGCCACCGGAAGTGGTCGGAAAACGCGTTTTTTTGCCGTTCTTGACAAGTTTTTGGGTGACACATGTCTCTGGGAGCATAAAAAGTAGTTTTCCGCCCGTCGTCGTCACTTCCGGTCAAACCGGATGTAGCAAAAAATGGCTTATTTTGAGGGTTTTGATGCAAAATTGAAATCATAAAGTCACTGGAGACTACTTAGCTCAATGCTTTCTTTTGTTCCGTCTCTTCCGGCACTTACGGTCAAAACCGGACGGAAGACCTACTCGTTGCTTTGCAACGAGCTTTCCTCTAGTTATTATTCTTTTTTTTCTTCTTTGTTCTCCGGTACTTTTTTGTCCGCGAGTGTTCTCAGAAACTGTTCACCCAATTGAGCTAAAACCTTTTTAGGGTTAATAGGTGTGTAGTGTAGGTGTGCAACACGAAGGTTATTTTGCGCGCATACGCATGCACGTGCGTGCGCGTGAAATGAGTGAATTGACTGATATACTTAATATAGCTATTACATTTACATTTTTTGATGAAATGATTTGAAACTCATTATATAAATATATATTAATACTGTAGATAATGTGACACTGTCAAATTAGCACGAACTCACGCGCATGCACGTGCGCTTCGCTCTGATTGGCTGAACAAAAAGCTCAATATCTTTTCTGTTTTTTGACGAAATGCTATGAAATTTAAAACATAGGCATACTTTAGGATGTACTACAATATGATATATAACAATTGTCATGTAAGCACGCGCATGCACGTGCACTGCAATCTGATTGGCTTAAACTTTAAATGGCTATAACTCCTTTGTTTTTCAACCAAACAGTATGGGATTTAGAACATAGACAGACATAATGGACTCCTACAAGGCGGTGTAGTCGTCATGCACATGCATGCACATGCGTGCACTTGTGCTTTGCTGTGATTGGCTGAAACAAAAATCGCAATATCTTTTTTAATTTTTGACGAAATGCTTTGAAATTTTACACATAGTCATGCATTAGGATGTCCTACAATATGATATATAACAGTTGTCGTGAAAACATGCGCATGCACGTGCGCTGAAATCTGATTGGCTTAAACTTTAAATGGTTATAACTCCCTTGGTTTTCAACGAAATAGGATGGTATTTAGAATATTGATAGACATAATGGACCCCTACAAGAAGGTATGGTCATCATGCACATGCTTGCACGTACGTGCACGTAAAATGAGTTAAATTAGAAATATTCTTGAATAAGTGTATTTTTAATACTTCTGGATTTAATGCTTTGATAATAAGTCTATTTGAACATATATACATAGTGTAGAAAAGATGATATGATCATTACCCACATGCATTCACATGAGCTCGCATGTAATACTAAAATTTAAATATATTTCGTAGTCTTCTGGGAAAACATTGTTTAAGTCTAAATTGCACAAAGTATGTCTTATTTGATAGAGTTTAAGGAAATATGGCACCAAAAGGGAGTTGGGGAGCGTTTGGGGAACATCTGTAACGGTCCCCGTTACAATTAGCCCTAGTTATTATTATTTTTCTTACCGATTTTGTGCACGCGATTTCTCAGAAACCGCTGGACCGATTCTCACCAAATTTTCAGATCTGATAGATATTTATCTGAACCTTGTCGGAAATTTTTCCTAAGTACGTCGTCACTTCCGGTCGTGAGATATGGACGATTTACTGATTTTTAGTGGGTCAGCTTGTCCTGAGATCTCCTCCTAAACGACTTAAGATATCGACTTGAGATTTTCAGTGAAGGTAGAGGAAGGATAGTAGATGTGACATTTGCATATAGAGCTTTCCAGGAAAGAAGGCATCGACGCTCGCCTGGGTTCGAAAAATAGCCTCATACTTATCTCGCAAAAAAGACACGTTTTCTTTTATATCTTTTTACCTGTTAATATTTTGTTAAGACATATATAATAAAAAATGTGCAATATAGTAAGACCTTTCATTTGATATCAAGTAAACGGGGTTAGTCCTTCAAATTAGGGGCATAGAGGGGCCAAAAGTCTCTCGTCTTTAACTTTTTTGTTTTTCAATATTTTCAAATTATATTAGTGTAGTTGATAGAAACATTTCTTATTAGGCTGAATATATAATTCGTTTGTAAATTTATAAATTCAAACTCGAGATATTAACATTCAAAAATCTGAAGCGGGAACAAAAGGGCGGCGGTCTCTGTCAATTCCAACATTTCGCAATAACGGTTAACAGAGGCAGCCGAGCGTTTGCTTGAACGAAAGTATCATAAGGAGCAATGAAATGTGTAGGGATACTTGGATTGTCATGTCGTAGGTTCGTTGCAATTCTGTGTCAAACTACATTCATAATCCAAGGTCTCCTTACAAGTCTTCTTTAATTGGTTTTGGTTGTTTCTCAAAGTAGAAAAAAGAAAAGAATTAATGTGCAAATTAAGTACGCATTGATGATATTATCTAAATCAAAAGGATTTAATCAAAAGAGAAAAGGCATGATTCCATGATGTTTTATCAAAGATCATAGTCAAAGTCATATCTCATCTTATCGAAAATTCGGACGGAAGACCTACTTGTTGCTCGCAACGAGATCGCATCTAGTTATTTTTCTTCTTCTTCCTGGGTACTTTTTTGTCCGGGAATGATCTCGTAAACTATACATCCGACTAAGGTGAAATGTTTTTAGGGTCAGTAGACATGTTATGTAGATTTGCGGAACGAAGGTCATTTTGCGCGCACGTGCTTGCAAGAGCGTGCACGTGCAACATGTGTAATGACCGATTTAATTGATATAGGCGTAACTTTTTAAATTTTTGATGAAATGCTTTGAAACTTATAATATAAGGATATATTAGTAGCATAGACAATATGACATGGTCAAAATAGCAAGATCTCACGCGCATGCACATGCGCTTTGCTCTGATTGGCTGAAACTAAAGTCTCAATATCTTTCTTGTTTTCTGACGAAATCCTTTGAAATTTTGAAAATAGCCATGCATTAGGATATCCTACAACATGATACATAGCAATTATCATGAAAACACGTGCATGCACGTGCGCTGCAATCTGATTGGCTTAAACTTTAAATAGCTATAACTCCCTTGATTTTCAACCAAACAGGATGGGATTTGGAACATAGATAGATATACTGGACTAATACAAGAAAATATGGTCACAATGCACATGCATACACGTTCATGTACGTGCGCTGCAATCTGATTGGCTGAAACTTTAAACAGCTATAACTCCCTTGGTTTTCAACCAAACGGGGTGGGATTTAGAACATAGATAGATGTAACGGACATCTACAAGAAGGTATGGTCACCAAGCTCATGTATGCACGTGCGTGCACGTGAAATGAGCAAAATCAAAAAAACACTTGAATGAGCGTATCTTTTTAATACTTTTGGATTCAATACTTTAATATTAAGTATATTAAAATATATAGATTGTGTAGACAAGATTATATGGTCATTACGCACATGCATTCACATGCGCATGCGTGCAATGCTAAAATTTGAATGAACTTTGTACACTTCTGGGTAAACGTTTTTAAGTCTCAAATGCATCGAGTTTGTCTTATTTAATGAAGCTTCCAGGGAATATGGCACCAAAAGGGAGTTGGGGAGTGTTTGGGGAACATCTGTAACGGTCCCCGTTACAATTAGCACTAGTTTATGCTTGAAATGCACCGTGATGCATATCATTGTAAACTTTTGACATTAAACTTTTATTCTATACCCAGAAAGTTTCACAAACATGTGAGCATGTTTTTATTTTTATCATTGAAAGGGAGGCATGCGAATTTCCTTTATGTGCTACTTTTCAGCCTTTTGACCTGATCCATTTCCGTTCCTATGAAAGTACAAAAATAATGATGACGTAGAAAAACTTGCGCGCCATCTAGCTTTAATTCAGGTAATGTATGTTTTTTGCACGCCATCTAGCGACAATTCAGTGAATAATCGTTGGTTTTGCATTGGTGATCGTTGGTTTCGCATCGGAGTCTGTTGATTTTGCAAACGAGTCTGTTGATTTTGTTTTTCAGGTTGTCTGTTTTGTATTTCATCATATTTATAAAATTAGTTGTTAGTTTTGCATTAACGTCTTTTTTACCCTTTCCGCCACCCATAGTAGGGCTACAGTTGTGCAGCTAACATATAGGACGTATTAAATAAATCCAGAAATATTTTGAAGCGCTCTCTTTTCTTTTTCTTCATTCAATTTTTGATTGTATAATAGTTGTATTTTGATGGTTTAAATAGGTGTTCTATGATTCTTTCGAACCATCTAATACTTTTATGGTTATGTGGATTTTCCCTTTATTTAGATTTCTTGAATTTTCCTGAATGGATTAAAGAGTGCCAACAAAATGTGAAATAAAATTTTATAAAACGTTTTCATTTCCTTTAATATGAATATAAATTACTCATAATTTAAATTTGTGTTCTTGAAGTACTTTAGTGTGAAAAAAATTCAATGAAAACGATCAAATAAAATAGAATATGGTACCAAATGTGCTTCGTCATTAGCAGACCTATTTTTGTATTCATATGAAGCAGAATTTTTGCAAAGTCTTATGCGTGAAAAGAAAACATTTGCTATGGCCTTTAACTCGGCATTTAGATATACATGTACATGTATCAACGACGTATTGTCAATTAACAATGGTTATTTCTATTCCTATGTCGATACGATATATCCTGGTGAGCTTGACATAAAAAAAAATACCACAGAGTCTGACAACTCTGTTTTATACTTTAATATTTTACTTGAAAAAAGACGTTCATGGTAATCAAACAACCAAGCTTTATGATAAACGAGATGACTTTCTTTTTTCTATCGTCAACTTCCCTTAGTTATGCAGCAATATACATTCATCACCTGCATAAGGAGTTTATATATATCGGTTGATTTGAGACGCAAGAGCATGCTCTACGTATGAACAAAGTCTAAAACGAGGTAAATTATTGACAAGCAAGTTGATGAAACAAGAATATCAGCAGTCTCGTTTTAAGTCATCATTTCGCGAGTTCTTTGGTCGATATTATGACCTTGTCAGCAATACAATTTATCATTGAGTCAAATTCTGACTGACGTCTTTCAACTAATTGTTGTTAGTCGATTATTTATACCCTGAATTGACGATGGATTTGTCCGTTATTTCCCCATCATGACAAGGAGGACACGGTGGGTGAGACGGGTTAGCAAGGGATGCTTACTACTCCATGGCACCTGATACCCCTGTGATGTTTTGGAGGTCCTTGTTTGCTCTGCTCCCATTTTGTATTGTTTTATGGACTTTTATATTCAATACCATTCGAAATTTCCATATCCTTTGTACTTCTGACTACAATTTTTCTAAAACATAACGTTACTGAAATTTATACGAGAGTGCATTTGGTTGATTTGCAATTTGCAGACGTGAGTAAAATCTGTAATAATGATTCCATGTGTAATATTTTTTATATTTATCTCTTGTAATATATACTTTTAAAATAGTCCAGTCCTTCTTAATATTTTTTATGTGATCTAATTCCAGATGACGCCACTAATGTATTGTATGTCAAAAATTTAAGTCATAAAACGAATTAAGTATCCTTTTTTTATTTTAACTTTTGTTGCAAGGTTATTGGAGAATACTAAGACGAACTGGCTGTTCAAGTGCACGAGCTTTGTTAGATATTGTACATTCGTATACGGAATGCTTCGAGGCATACTCGTTAACTTACTACAAACTTGGCGTCTCAAAAATTGCCAACATATTGAACGCTAAGATTCTCTAAATTCTTTAAAATCAGACGCATGTTTTGGGTTTCCCAGATCATTACATGGACGTGGTAATTTCTTTCTATAATATTGAAGTGTACCCATCGTTTATCCGTGAAAACGCGTTTAATACCCGATATAAGTGTATCCTTAAAAGGACTACTTCAATTACACTGTAAAAATTTAATGATGCTTTCACAGATTCTTTTTTACATACCTGTATTGCTATTGTGCATCTTCTATTAAACTTTTTGATCTGACACATATTTTGGGTCTCCCATTGTAAAACATCGCCACTATCTAATGGCATATGGGAGGCGGGGTATCATTTATCGAGTTGATTGCTCCATATATATTAAATAAGACCAATTTATAATTCTGTCGTGCATGTAGTGCAAGTCCAAATAGCAGTATTATGAAGTAATCAATGATATGCATATTGTGTAAACCACATGGTTCTTTCATTTAGTAACTGAGTGACTCTTGATGCAAATTTAAATGAAAAATATACTAACAATCTATTTAAGGTTTAATAATAACATTAAAAATGAATTCAGTAAGGTAAAAAGTAAAAAATAATGTTCCATTTAAACGTAACATGTTATTTTTAGACTTTAGAAAGTAACACATAACTCTTTAAACATCCCCTTCCGAATATTCAATTAAAATGTGCTAGTTTGCCATGTTAAACATATGCAGCCTGATTTCTACAATGCATAAGGTGTATTAATGTCTTTATCTGAGCGAAATAAATATTCTTCGTCATTTTTAAATGCCTGTTTTTCAGATACTGAGGTCGAATTTTTCTCTAACTTGGCGTAGTGCAGTAACCCTTGGACTTTCGGTCAAAGAACTGTTGTTCATGCTTTTGAAACACATGAACCTGATGAGTGAAGTGTATACTTGCATCTGCAGCTCTCCTTTTTCTTTTTGTTGAGAATTTTCAACATTAGCAATGACAATGCTTGCTATCAGTCATTTTTAGGAAACATAAGTACTACATCCGAAAAAAAAGAATTTTCCCCGGGATTTTAATACAATATTTATGATAAACAGAGACAAAATCTTGAAAACCAAAAATATTGTCAAAAATTTTATCAAAAATGCAAATTTGATTTCTGTTAAGAGGGCTAAAAATCAACTTCCGGTATTGGAATGAAAATCATTCAACCGTTAAATAACTGATTTGGCAAAGTAAAAGATGTCCTTAACTTTTTTGGTACATAGTTATGTCCCGTATATAATTTTCACCCTAAATCAGGTTGTTGTGTTTCTTCTTTGATTGTGAGTGTATAATTATATTATCTTTCAAACAGCACCAAATTCAATTTCACTTAAACTACACGTACATTCATTGACAACATAATACCCGTAGGTTAAACAATTTTTATCATATCAATGCACTACATACATTATAAGCTGATGTAAAGTTAAATCAGTAATTCATAACGCTTCTTCACTGTATTTTTTCGAGCACAAAGTATTCATCTGTTTTGTCTTCTTGACTAGATATTATATCCTTTTCAACCACAGACTTATCCTTTGGATGTGTATCGTTTCCACCGTTCTCCAAAGTCACAGTCCCGTATCCGTCAGATGGTTTCGATACTGAGGCATCTATACTGGCTTGATCGTATTCCAAAGTCACAGTCCCGTATCCATCAGCCGGTGTTGAAAACGAGGCTCCTGGTCTGGTGTGATCGTAGTACTCACTTCTGTCCATAGTGTTTGCTTCATTCAACGTGTTGTATACACCATCTTTATTCTCATGAATATTTCCATTCTTCCAAATAGGGGATACCCGAGATTCTTTGATAGACTTTTCCTGAAAAAGATACGAATGTGAAAAGATAAAGAATACGACCTGTGTGGGTTTCTTTTACTGATTTTTTATTTAAGAGGTTTAATTTTTAAGTGAACTAAACATGCATAACACTTAAGTAATGCATCTGAATACCTATTACATGTATGGTAATCTCATAAAACTATGTGACTTTAAGCATTTGATATAGGCCTAATCACTCGTTTTTTTTTTCGTTGACAAGGTAATTGAACATGACTCAATGTATCTTTGTATTTTGCAAAGATGTATTAGTTCCCAATGACTCCTCACTAAAGTCCACTAGGGTTTTAACAATCACAGTCGAAATTTTACATTAATATAATCATTATTTAGAGAATATTTACACTGTTAGAGAGGGTTATGTGGATGTACATGTATGTGTGTAGATGAATTCCTTTGTGTACTCTTACGTCATTTATTTCACTGTACATGCTCTTTCCGGTATCTTCCTCTAGAGCTCTTTCGTTTATACGCATCATTTCTGTCTGATATGACGGATTTTGTAAGGCTTTTTGTACAGGATTTCTGAAAAAAAATATATTCGGATTAATTCGTAC